>NC_138293.1:81652500-81747500 GCF_965601325.2 Salmo salar | reverse complement strand
GGCTGAATGTATCTCACCGGAGAAAGCATATGAGCCAGCGAAACAGCGCCTCTCTGCCTCTGTATGTGTAGGCCATCTATCTGATGCTGTCTGGTCATAAAGAGTATGACATTGTTGCCACCCGTGGCATTGAATGCAAGGGAAGCCAGTGAGCATTTGACCTCTAATGATAAAAATAAAAGAATAGCCAATAATAGCCAATCAGCGTTGAGTAAAACTGAGGGAGCACAACTGGGATTGGTCCTGGCGCACCAAAAAAAGTGTCAAGGGAAGCCAGCTTGGATTTAGCTTCTCACCAATCACATCACATCGAGAACAAAACGTAATTGGCAGAAAATGTTTAATTGTTGCATCTTGTTGTGTTGTCCTCCGGTGGCTAGCAAGCTAGCTAAAATTGTCCCTTTCCTAAATTAACCATGGATGGAGAAAAGGATTTGGACTTGTGTTTTTCTTCTCCTTTCTGGCCAATGATTATAAAGGCGATTCTGATCCTACCATTAATTCATACATTGTTGTGCCCCTGGCCTGAGAGGATGGAAGTTCAATATGTAGCTAGATGTAGAAGGCTAATGTTAACTAGCTAACGTTGCCCATGAATGAAAGTTAGGCTAGCGAGCAAGCATTTTAGTCAGGTAGCCTAGGACAACAAAAACTAAAAGCGTGTACTGTATGACAGAGTCATAGACAGTATTGTTATTATCTATTTCACTTGCTTCCCGTGCCAATAAATCCCTTTGAATTTAATTGAAAGAGAGAGAGAGAGAGAGAGAGAGAGAGACAGACCTTAGAAAAACTTTGACAAAGTACAGGTTCAGTGAGCACAGCCTTGCCATTGAGAAGGGTAGACACAGGAAAACCTGGCTCCCTGTTGAGGAAAGGCTGTGCAACCACTGCACAACAGCAGAACCTAAGACAGAGCTGCATTTCCTGACAAAATGTCAAAAATATAAAACAATTAGAGTGTCATTTCCCCAAATTTGAAACTCTTTTCCAACATTTCAAGGACCTCTCTGATGAGAGTAGTCTACCCGTTGTAACGGTTGTCGTCGGATAAAGCGGACCAAGAAGCAACGGGGAACTCATCTTCTTTATTAATAGGACAAAGAAGGAAAAACCAAAATAAACACGTACACCCAAAAGACACAACGACGAATAACAGTCTGGTAAGGCACAAGGCTATACACAGAACAATCCCCCACCAAACACAAACAAAAAACATACCTATATATAGGACTCTCAATCAAAGGCAACTAAAAACACTTGCCTCCAATTGAGAGTCCAACACCCAATACCTAACATAGAAATACTAAACTAGAGAGGACATAGAAATACAAAAAACACAACATAACCCAAAACCCGGAAATAATAAATCAAACACCCTTCTAAGCATACCACCACCCCGAACCACATAAAACAAATACCCTCTACCACGTCCTGACCAAACTACAATACAAATAACCCCTATTACTGGTCAGGACGTGACAGTAACCCCCCCCCCCCCCCCCCCCCAAAGGTGCAGACCCCGGATGCACCTCACATAAATAAACAAATACCCCCCAACACAAAAAAAATCCCCCTAAACTAAAGGGAGTGAAGGGAGGGTGGCTGCCGTCACCGACTCTGGACTGGACACTGTTGTCGGATACTCTGGACTGGACACTGTTGCCGGATACTCTGGACTGGACACTGTTGCCGGATACTCTGGACTGGACACTGTTGCCGAATACTCTGGACTGGACACTGTTGCCGGAAGCTCGAGACTGGACTGACGCACTGGAAGCCTGATGTGTGGTACTGGTACTGGATGTGCCAGTTTGGGGACACGCACTTCAGGGCTAGTGCGGGGAGCAGGAACGGGCTGAGTTGGACTGGGATTACGCACTGGAAGCCTGATGCGTGGTGCTGGAAGTGCCAGTTTGGGGACACGCACCTCAGGGCTAGTGCGGGGAGCAGGAACGGACTGAGTTGGACTGGGATTACGCACTGGAAGCCATCATCTACATCACCACAGACACTACACAGACACAGACACAGCCATAGACACAACCCCAGACCATACCCCAGCTAAAGACAGCCACAGACACAGACCCAGCCAAAACCACAACCACAGCTACAGACAGCCACAGACACAGACCCAGCCAAAACCACAACCACATCTACAGACAGCCACATACACAGACCCAGCCAAAACCACAACCACAGCTACAGACAGCCACGTACACAGACCCAGCCAAAACCACAACCACAGCTACAGACAGCCACAGACACAGACACAGACCCAGCCAAAACCACAACCACAGCTACAGACAGCCACAGACACAGACCCAGCCAAAACCACAACCACAGCTACAGACAGCCAAAGACACAGACACAGACCCAGCCAAAACCACAACCACAGCTACAGACAGCCACAGACACAGACCCAGCCAAAACCACAACCAGAGCTACAGACAGCCACAGACACAGCCACAACCATGGAAAGAGCTACAACCATAGATACAACCACAGCCATACATACAGCTATAACCATAGATACAGCAATAACCATGGATACAGCTACAACCATAGACACAGCCACGGATATAGATACATTTACAACCATAGACACAACCACAACCAGAGATACAGCTACAACCATAGACACAACCACAAACTGAGATACAGCTACAACCACAGATACAGCTACAACCATAGATACAGCTACAACCATAAACACAGCCACAGCCATAGACAAATCTACAGACACAGCTTCAACCATAGATACATCTACAACCATTGATATATCTACAACCATAGAAACAGCTACAACCACAGATACAGCTACAACCATAGATACAGCTTCAACCATAGATTTATCTACAACCATAGATACATCTACAACCATTGATATATCTACAACCATAGATACAGCTACAACCATAGATACAGCTACAACCATAGATACAGCTTCAACCATAGATACATCTATAACCATAGATACAGCTACAAACATAGATATAGCTACAGCCATAGATACAGCTTCAACCATAGATACATCTACAACCATTGATATATCTACAACCATAGATACAGCTTCAACCATAGATACATCTACAACCATAGATACAGCTACAACCATAGATACAGCTACAGATACATCTACATCCAAAGATACAGCTACAACCATAGCTACAGCTACAGACACAGCTACAACCATAGATAAAGCTACAACCATAGATACATCTACAACCATAGACACAGCTACAACCATAGATACAGCTACAACCATAGATACATCTACAACCATAGATACAGCTACAACCATAGATACATTTACAGACACAGCTTCAACCACAGATACATCTAAAACCATAGATACTGCTACAACCATAGATACAGCTACAGATACATCTACATCCATATATACAGCTACAACCATATCTACAACTAAACACAGCTACAACCATAGATACAGCTACAACCATAGATACATCTTCAACCATAGGGGCAAACTGAATGCGCACAACAGTAAACCGATAATCTCATAGATAACCTCACCTGAATACCATATTCATAATGTATCAACCATAGATACAGCTACAACCATAGATACATTTACAGACACAGCTTCAACCATAGATAAATCTACAACCATAGATACAGCTACAACCATAGATACAGCTAGAACCATAGATATAGCTACAATCATAGATACAGCTTTAATCATAGATAGAGCTACAACCATAGATACAGCTACATCTAAAACCATAGATATGGCTACAGATACATCTACATCCATAGATACAGCTACAACAATAGCTACAGCTACAGAAACAGCTACAACCATAGATACAGCTACAACCATAGATACATCTACAACCATAGATACAGCTACAACCATAGATACATCTACAGACACAGCTTCAACCATAGATACATCTACAACGATAGATACAGCAACAGACACAGCTACAACCATAGAAAAAGCTACAACCACAGATACATCTACAGCCATAGATACAGGTACAACCATGGATACATCTACATCCATAGATACAGCTACAACCATAGATACAGCTACAACCATAGAAACATCTACAACCATACATACGTCTACAGACACAGCTACAATCATAGATACAGCTACAACCATAGATACTGATACAACCATAGATACAGCTACAACCATAGATACAGCTACAACCATAGATACAGCTAATACCATAGATACATCTACGAACATAGATACAGCTACAAATATAGATATAACCATAGATATAGCTACAGCCATAGATACAGCTTCAACCATAGATACATCTACAACCATTGATATATCTACAACGATAGATACAGCTACAACCATAGATACAGCTACAACCATAGATACAGCTTCAACCATAGATACATCTACAACCATAGATACAGCTACAACCATAGATATAGCTACAGCCATAGATACAGCTTCAACCATAGATACATCTACAACCTTAGATAAAGTTACAATCATAGATATAGCTAGAACTATTGATACAGCTTCAACCATAGATACATCTACAACCATAGATACAGCTACAACCATAGATACAGCTACAGACACAGCTACAACCATAGATACAGTTACAACTATAGATATAGCTAAAACCATAGATATAGCTACAGCCATAGATACAGCTTCAACCATAGATACATCTACAACCATTGATATAGCTACAACCATAGATACAGCTACAACCATAGATACAGCTACAACCATAGATACAGCTTCAACCATAGATACATCTACAACCATAGATACAGCTACAACCATAGATATAGCTACAGCCATAGATACAGCTTCAACCATAGATACATCTACAACCACAGATACAGCTACAACCATAGATTCATTTACAGACACAGCTTCAACCATAGATACATCTACAACCTTAGATACTGCTACAACCACAGATACAGCTACAACCATAGATTAATTTACAGACACAGCTACAACCATAGATACAGTTACAACTATAGATATAGCTACAACCATAGATATAGCTATAGCCATAGATACAGCTTCAACCATAGATACATCTACAACCATTGATATAGCTACAACCATAGATACAGCTACAACCATAGATACAGCTACAACCATAGATACAGCTTCAACCATAGATACATCTACAACCATAGATACAGCTACAACCATAGCTACAGCTACAGAAACAGCTACAACCATAGATACAGCCTCAACCATATATACATCTTCAACCATAGATACAGCTACAACCATAGATACAGCTACAACCATAGATACATTTACAGACACAGCTTCAACCATAGATAAATCTACAACCATAGATACAGCTACAACCATAGATACAGCTTCAACCATAGATACATCTACAACCATAGATACAGCTACAACCATAGATATAGCTACAGCAATAGATACAGCTTCAACCATAGATACATCTACAACCATTGATATATCTACAACCATAGATACAGCTTCAACCATAGATACATCTACAACCATAGATACAGCTACAACCATAGATACAGCTACAGATACATCTACATCCAAAGATACAGCTACAACCATAGCTACAGCTACAGACACAACTACAACCATAGATACAGCTACAACCAAAGATACATCTACAACCATAGATACAGCTACAACCATAGATACAGCTACAACCATAGATACATCTACAACCATAGATACAGCTACAACCATAGATACAGCTACAACCATAGATACATTTACAGACACAGCTTCAACCACAGATACATCTACAACCATAGATACTGCTACAACCATAGATACAGCTACAGATACATCTACATCCATAGATACAGCTACAACCATATTTACAGCTACAGACACAGCTACAACCATAGATACAGCTACAACCATAGATACATCTTCAACCATAGATACAGCTACAACCATAGATACAGCTACAACCATAGATACATTTACAGACACAGCTTCAACCATAGATAAATCTACAACCATAGATACAGCTACAACCATAGATACAGCTACAACCATAGATATAGCTACAATCATAGATACAGCTTTAATCATAGATACAGCTACAACCACAGATACAGCTACATCTAAAACCATAGATATGGCTACAGATACATCTACATCCATAGATACAGCTACAACAATAGCTACAGCTACAGACACAGCTACCACCATAGATACAGCTACAACCATAGATACATCTACAAACATAGATACAGCTACAACCATAGATACATCTACAGACACAGCTTCAACCATAGATACAGCTACAACGATAGATACAGCAACAGACACAGCTACAACCATAGAAACAGCTACAATCACAGATACATCTACAGCCATAGATACAGGTACAACCATGGATACATCTACATCCATAGATACAGCTACAACCATAGATACAGCTACAACCATAGATACATCTACAACCATACATACGTCTACAGACACAGCTACAATCATAGATACAGCTACAACCATAGATACAGATACAACCATAGATACATCAACAACCATAGATACAGCTACAACCATAGATACAGCTACAACCATGGATACATCTACATCCATAGATACAACTACAACCATAGATACAGCTACAACCATAGATACATCTACAACCATAGATACAGCTAATACCATAGATACATCTTTGAACATAGATACAGCTACAACTATAGATATAACCATAGATATAGCTACAGCCATAGATACAGCTTCAACCATAGATACATCTACAACCATTGATATATCTACAACCATAGATACAGCTACAACCATAGATACAGCTACAGACACAACTACAACCATAGATACAGCTACAACCATAGATACATCTACAACCATAGATACAGCTACAACCATAGATACAGCTACAACCATAGATACATCTACAACCATAGATACAGCTACAACCATAGATACAGCTACAACCATAGATACATTTACAGACACAGCTTCAACCACAGATACATCTACAACCATAGATACTGCTACAACCATAGATACAGCTACAGATACATCTACATCCATAGATACAGCTACAACCATATCTACAGCTACAGACACAGCTACAACCATAGATACAGCTACAACCATAGATACATCTTCAACCATAGATACAGCTACAACCATAGATACAGCTACAACCATAGATACATTTACAGACACAGCTTCAACCATAGATAAATCTACAACCATAGATACAGCTACAACCATAGATACAGCTACAACCATAGATTTAGCTACAATCATAGATACACCTTTAATCATAGATACAGCTACAACCATAGATACAGCTACATCTAAAACCATAGATATGGCTACAGATACATCTACATCCATAGATACAGCTACAACAATAGCTACAGCTACAGACACAGCTACCACCATAGATACAGCTACAACCATAGATACATCTACAACCATAGATACAGCTACAACCATAGATACATCTACAGACACAGCTTCAACCATAGATACAGCTACAATGATAGATACAGCAACAGACACAGCTACAACCATAGAAACAGCTACAATCACAGATACATCTACAGCCATAGATACAGGTACAACCATGGATACATCTACATCCATAGATACAGCTACAACCATAGATATTAGCTACAACCATAGATACATCTACAACCATACATACGTCTACAGACACAGCTACAATGATAGATACAGCTACAACCATAGATACAGATACAACCATAGATACATCAACAACCATAGATACAGCTACAACCATAGATACAGCTACAACCATGGATACATCTACATCCATAGATACAACTACAACCATAGATACAGCTACAACCATAGATACATCTACAACCATAGATACAGCTAATACCATAGATACATCTTTGAACATAGATACAGCTACAACTATAGATATAACCATAGATATAGCTACAGCCATAGATACAGCTTCAACCATAGATACATCTACAACCATTGATATATCTACAACCATAGATACAGCTACAACCATAGATACTGCTACAACCATAGATACAGCTACAACCATAGATACATCTACAACCATAGATACAGCTACAACCATAGATATAGCTACAGCCATAGATACAGCTTCAACCATAGATACATCTACAACCTTAGATACAGTTACAATCATAGATATAGCCAGAACCATTGATACAGCTTCAACCATAGATACATCTACAACCATAGATACAGCTACAACCATAGATACAGCTACAGACACAGCTACAACCATAGATACAGCTACAACCATAGATACATCTTCAACCATAGATACAGCTACAACCATAGATACAGCTACAACCATAGATACATTTACAGACACAGCTTCAACCATAGATAAATCTACAACCATAGATACAGCTACAACCATAGATACAGCTACAACCATAGATATAGCTACTCAATCGCATCAGATACAGCTACCCCGTCGCTACATCCCATAGATAGGCACGCTCACACCGATCAGCACCTAGCTACAGCTACAGACACAGCTACCACCATAGATACAGCTACAACCATAGATACATCTACAACCATAGATACAGCTACAACCATAGATACATCTACAGACACAGCTTCAACCATAGATACAGCTACAACGATAGATACAGCAACAGACACAGCTACAACCATAGAAACAGCTACAATCACAGATACATCTACAGCCATAGATACAGCTACAACCATGGATACATCTACATCCATAGATACAGCTACAACCATAGATACAGCTACAACCATAGATACATCTACAACCATACATACGTCTACAGACACAGCTACAATCATAGATACAGCTACAACCATAGATACAGATACAACCATAGATACATCAACAACCATAGATACAGCTACAACCATAGATACAGCTACAACCATGGATACATCTACATCCATAGATACAACTACAACCATAGATACAGCTACAACCATAGATACATCTACAACCATAGATACAGCTAATACCATAGATACATCTTTGAACATAGATACAGCTACAACTATAGATATAACCATAGATATAGCTACAGCCATAGATACAGCTTCAACCATAGATACATCTACAACCATTGATATATCTACAACCATAGATACAGCTACAACCATAGATACAGCTACAGACACAACTACAACCATAGATACAGCTACAACCATAGATACATCTACAACCATAGATACAGCTACAACCATAGATACAGCTACAACCATAGATACATCTACAACCATAGATACAGCTACAACCATAGATACAGCTACAACCATAGATACATTTACAGACACAGCTTCAACCACAGATACATCTACAACCATAGATACTGCTACAACCATAGATACAGCTACAGATACATCTACATCCATAGATACAGCTACAACCATATCTACAGCTACAGACACAGCTACAACCATAGATACAGCTACAACCATAGATACATCTTCAACCATAGATACAGCTACAACCATAGATACAGCTACAACCATAGATACATTTACAGACACAGCTTCAACCATAGATAAATCTACAACCATAGATACAGCTACAACCATAGATACAGCTACAACCATAGATTTAGCTACAATCATAGATACACCTTTAATCATAGATACAGCTACAACCATAGATACAGCTACATCTAAAACCATAGATATGGCTACAGATACATCTACATCCATAGATACAGCTACAACAATAGCTACAGCTACAGACACAGCTACAACCATAGATACAGCTACAACCATAGATACATCTACAACCATAGATACAGCTACAACCATAGATACATCTACAGACACAGCTTCAACCATAGATACAGCTACAATGATAGATACAGCAACAGACACAGCTACAACCATAGAAACAGCTACAATCACAGATACATCTACAGCCATAGATACAGCTACAACCATGGATACATCTACATCCATAGATACAGCTACAACCATAGATACAGCTACAACCATAGATACATCTACAGACACTAGCTACATCCATAGATTCAGCTACAACCACAGATACATCAACAACCATAGATACAGCTACAACCATAGATACAGCTACAACCATGGATACATCTACATCCATAGATACAACTACAACCATAGATACAGCTACAACCATAGATACATCTACAACCATAGATACAGCTAATACCATAGATACATCTTTGAACATAGATACAGCTACAACTATAGATATAACCATAGATACTAGCTACAGCCATAGATACAGCTACAACCATAGATACATCTACAACCATAGATACATCTACAACCATAGATACAGCTACAACCATAGATACAGCTACAACCATAGATACAGCTAAACCATAGATACATCTACAACCATAGATACAGCTACAACCATAGATATAGCTACAGCCATAGATACAGCTACAACCATAGATACATCTACAACCATAGATACAGTTACAAACATAGATATAGCCACAACCATTGATACAGCTTCAACCATAGATACATCTACAACCATAGATACAGCTACAACCATAGATACAGCTACAGACACAGCTTCAACCATAGATACAGCTACAACCATAGATACAGCTACAACCATAGATACAGCTACAGCCATAGATACAGCTTCAACCATAGATACATCTACAACCATAGATACAGCTACAACCATAGATACATCTACAACCATAGATACAGCTACAACCATAGATACAGCTACAACCATAGATATAGCTACAGCCATAGATACAGCTTCAACCATAGATACATCTACAACCACAGATACAGCTACAACCATAGATACAGCTACAGACACAGCTTCAACCAAAGATACAGCTACAACCATAGATACAGCTACAGATACATCTACATCCATAGATACAGCTACAACCATAGATACATCTGCAACCATAGATACAGCTACAACCATAGATACAGCTACAACCATAGATTCATTTACAGACACAGCTTCAACCATAGATACATCAACAACCATAGATACAGCTTCAACCATAGATACAGCTACAGATACATCTACATCCATAGATACAGCTACAACCATAGCTACAGCTACAGACACAGCTACAACCATAGATACAGCTACAACCATAGATACATCTACAACCATAGATACAGCTACAACCATAGATAAAGCTACAACCATAGATACATCTACAACCATAGATACAGGTACAACCATAGATACATCTACAACCATAGATACATTTACAGACACAGCTTCAACCATAGATACATCTACAACCATAGATACTGCTACAACCATAGATACAGCTACAGATACATCTACATCCATAGATACAGCTACAACCATAGCTACAGCTACAGACACAGCTACAACCATAGATACAGCTACAACCATAGATACATCTACAACCATAGATACAGCTACAACCATAGATACAGCTACAACCATAGATACATCTACAGACACAGCTTCAACCATAGATACATCTACAACCATAGATACAGCTACAACCATAGATACAGCTACAAACATAGATATAGCTACAATCATAGATACAGCTTCAATCATAGATAGAGCTACAACCATAGATACAGCTACATCTAAATCCATAGATATGGCTACAGATACATCTACATCCATAGATACAGCTACAACAATAGCTACAGCTACAGACAAAGCTACAACCATAGATACAGCTACAACCATAGATACAGCTACAACCATAGATACAGTTACAATCATAGATATAGCTACAACCATTGATACAGCTTCAACCATAGATACATCTACAACCATAGATACACCTACAACCATAGATACAGCTACAGACACAGCTACAACCATAGATACAGCTACAACTATAGATATAGCTACAACCATAGATATAGCTACAGCCATAGATACAGCTTCAACCATAGATACATCTACAACCATAGATACAGCTACAACCATAGATACAGCTACAACCATAGATTCATTTACAGACACAGCTTCAACCATAGATACATCAACAACCATAGATACAGCTACAACCATAGATACAGCTACAGATACATCTACATCCATAGATACAGCTACAACCATAGCTACAGCTACAGACACAGCTACAACCATAGATACAGCTACAACCATAGATACAGCTACAACCATAGATATAGCTACAACCATAGATAAAGCTACAACCATAGATACATCTACAACCATAGATACAGCTACAACCATAGATACAGCTACAACCATAGATACATTTACAGACACAGCTTCAACCATAGATACATCTACAACCATAGATACTGCTTCAACCATAGATACAGCTACAGATACATCTACATCCATAGATACAGCTACAACCATAGCAACAGCTACAGACACAGCTACAACCATAGATACAGCTACAACCATAGATACATCTACAACCATAGATACAGCTACAACCATAGATACAGCTACAACCATAGATACATTTACAGACACAGCTTCAACCATAGATACATCTACAACCATAGATACAGCTACAACCATAGATTTAGCTACAATCATAGATACACCTTTAATCATAGATACAGCTACAACCATAGATACAGCTACATCTAAAACCATAGATATGGCTACAGATACATCTACATCCATAGATACAGCTACAACAATAGCTACAGCTACAGACACAGCTACCACCATAGATACAGCTACAACCATAGATACATCTACAACCATAGATACAGCTACAACCATAGATACATCTACAGACACAGCTTCAACCATAGATACAGCTACAACGATAGATAGAGCAACAGACACAGCTACAACCATAGAAACAGCTACAACTCACAGATACATCTACAGCCATAGATACAGCTACAACCATGGATACATCTACATCCATAGATACAGCTACAACCATAGATACAGCTACAACCATAGATACATTTACAGACACAGCTTCAACCATAGATAAATCTACAACCATAGATACAGCTACAACCATAGATACAGCTACAACCATAGATATAGCTACAATCATAGATACAGCTTTAATCATAGATACAGCTACAACCATAGCTACAGCTACAGACACAGCTACCACCATAGATACAGCTACAACCATAGATACATCTACAACCATAGATACAGCTACAACCATAGATACATCTACAGACACAGCTTCAACCATAGATACAGCTACAACGATAGATACAGCAACAGACACAGCTACAACCATAGAAACAGCTACAATCACAGATACATCTACAGCCATAGATACAGGTACAACCATGGATACATCTACATCCATAGATACAGCTACAACCATAGATACAGCTACAACCATAGATACATCTACAACCATAGATACGTCTACAGACACAGCTTCAACCATAGATACAGCTACAACCATAGATACAGATACAACCATAGATATATCAACAACCATAGATACAGCTACAACCATAGATACAGCTACAACCATGGATACATCTACATCCATAGATACAACTACAACCATAGATACAGCTACAACCATAGATACATCTACAACCATAGATACAGCTACAACCATAGATACAGCTACAACCATAGATACATCTACAGATACAGCACAACCATAGATACAGCTACAACCATAGATACAGCTACAGACACAGCTACAACCATAGATACAGCTACAACCATAGATACAGCTACAACCATAGATACAGCTACAACCATAGATACAGCTACAACCATAGATACATCTACAACCATAGATACAGCTACAACCATAGATACAGCTACAACCATAGATACATTTACAGACACAGCTTCAACCACAGATACATCTACAACCATAGATACGCTACAACCATAGATACAGCTACAGATACATCTACATCCATAGATACAGCTACAACCATATCTACAGCTACAGACACAGCTACAACCATAGATACAGCTACAACCATAGATACATCTTCAACCATAGATACAGCTACAACCATAGATACAGCTACAACCATAGATACATTTACAGACACAGCTTCAACCATAGATAAATCTACAACCATAGATACAGCTACAACCATAGATACAGCTACAACCATAGATTTAGCTACAATCATAGATACAGCTTTAATCATAGATACAGCTACAACCATAGATACAGCTACATCTAAAACCATAGATATGGCTACAAATACATCTACATCCATAGATACAGCTACAACAATAGCTACAGCTACAGACACAGCTACCACCATAGATACAGCTACAACCATAGATACATCTACAACCATAGATACAGCTACAACCATAGATACATCTACAGACACAGCTTCAACCATAGATACAGCTACAACGATAGATACAGCAACAGACACAGCTACAACCATAGATACAGCTACAATCACAGATACATCTACAGCCATAGATACAGGTACAACCATGGATACATCTACATCCATAGATACAGCTACAACCATAGATATTAGCTACAACCATAGATACATCTACAACCATACATACGTCTACAGACACAGCTACAATGATAGATACAGCTACAACCATAGATACAGCTACAACCATAGATACATCTACAACCATAGATACAGCTACAACCATAGATACAGCTACAACCATGGATACATCTACATCCATAGATACAACTACAACCATAGATACAGCTACAACCATAGATACATCTACAACCATAGATACAGCTAATACCATAGATACATCTTTGAACATAGATACAGCTACAACTATAGATATAGCCATAGATATAGCTACAGCCATAGATACAGCTTCAACCATAGATACATCTACAACCATTGATATATCTACAACCATAGATACAGCTACAACCATAGATACTGCTACAACCATAGATACAGCTAATACCATAGATACATCTACAACCATAGATACAGCTACAACCATAGATATAGCTACAGCCATAGATACAGCTTCAACCATAGATACATCTACAACCTTAGATACAGTTACAATCATAGATATAGCCAGAACCATTGATACAGCTTCAACCATAGATACATCTACAACCATAGATACAGCTACAACAATAGATACAGCTACAGACACTGCTACAACCATAGATACAGCTACAACTATAGATATAGCTACAACCATAGATACAGCTACAACCATAGATACAGCTTCAACCATAGATACATCTACAACCATAGATACAGCTACAACCATAGATACAGTCTACAACCATAGATACAGCTACAACCATAGATACAGCTACAACCATAGATATAGCTACAGCCATAGATACAGCTTCAACCATAGATACATCTACAACCACAGATACAGCTACAACCATAGATACAGCTACAGACACAGCTTCAACCAAAGATACAGCTACAACCATAGATACAGCTACAGATACATCTACATCCATAGATACAGCTACAACCATAGACACATCTACAACCATAGATACAGCTACAACCATAGATACAGCTACAACCATAGATTCATTTACAGACACAGCTTCAACCATAGATACATCAACAACCATAGATACAGCTACAACCATAGATACAGCTACAGATACATCTACATCCATAGATACAGCTACAACCATAGCTACAGCTACAGACACAGCTACAACCATAGATACAGCTACAACCATAGATACATCTACAACCATAGATACAGCTACAACCATAGATAAAGCTACAACCATAGATACATTTACAGACACAGCTTCAACCATAGATACATCTACAACCATAGATACTGCTACAACCATAGATACAGCTACAGATACATCTACATCCATAGATACAGCTACAACCATAGCTACAGCTACAGACACAGCTACAACCATAGATACAGCTACAACCATAGATACAGCTACAACCATAGATACATCTACAACCATAGATACAGCTACAACCATAGATACAGCTACAAACATAGATATAGCTACTTCAACCATAGATACATCTACAACGATAGATACAGCTACAGACACATCTACAACCATAGAAACAGCTACAACCACCGATACATCTACAGCCATAGATACAGCTACAACCATGGATACATCTACATCCATAGATACAACTACAACCATAGATACAGCTACAACCATAGATACATCAACAACCATAGATACAGCTACAACCATAGATATAGCTACAGCCATAGATACAGCTTCAACCATAGATACATCTACAACCATTGATATAGCTACAACCATAGATACAGCTACAACCATAGATTCATTTACAGACACAGCTTCAACCATAGATACATCAACAACCATAGATACAGCTACAACCATAGATACAGCTACAGATACATCTACATCCATAGATACAGCTACAACCATAGCTACAGCTACAGACACAGCTACAACCATAGATACAGCTACAACCATAGATACATCTACAACCATAGATATAGCTACAACCATAGATAAAGCTACAACCATAGATACATCTACAACCATAGACACAGCTACAACCATAGATACAGCTACAACCATAGATACATTTACAGACTCAGCTTCAACCATAGATACATCTACAACCATAGATACTGCTACAACCATAGATACAGCTACAGATACATCTACATCCATGGATACAGCTACAACCATAGATACAGCTACAACCATAGATACAGCTACAACCATAGATACATCTACAACCATAGATACAGCTACAACCATAGATACAGCTACAACCATAGATACATTTACAGACACAGCTTCAACCATAGATAAATCTACAACCATAGATACAGCTACAACCATAGATTTACAGCTACAATCATAGATACACCTACAATCATAGATACAGCTACAACCATAGATACAGCTACATCTAAAACCATAGATATGGCTACAGATACATCTACATCCATAGATACAGCTACAACAATAGCTACAGCTACAGACACAGCTACAACCATAGATACAGCTACAACCATAGATACATCTACAACCATAGATACAGCTACAACCATAGATACATACAGCCATAGATACAGCTACAACCATGGATACATCTACATCCATAGATACAACTACAACCATAGATACAGCTACAACCATAGATACATCAACAACCATAGATTCAGCTACAACCATAGATACATCTACAACCATGGATACATCTACATCCATAGATACAACTACAACCATAGATACAGCTACAACCATAGATACATCTACAACCATAGATACAGCTAATACCATAGATACATACCATAGACACAGCTTCAACCATAGATACATCTACAGACACAGCTTCAACCATAGATACAGCTACAACCATAGATACAGCTACAACCATACATACAGCTACATCTAAACCTTAGCTACGGCTACAGATACAGCTACATCCATAGATACAGCTACAACCATAGATACAGCTACAACCACAGACACAGCTACAACCATAGATACAGCTACAACCATAGATACAGCTACAGACACAGCTTCAACCATAGATACAGCTACAACCATAGATACAGCTACAACCATAGATATAGCTACAGCCATAGATACAGCTTCAACCATAGATACATCTACAACCATAGATACAGCTACAACCATAGATACAGCTACAACCATAGATACATCTACAACCATAGATACAGCTACAACCATAGATATAGCTACAGCCATAGATACAGCTACAACCATAGATACATCTACAACCATAGATACAGCTACAACCATAGATACAGCTACAGACACAGCTTAACCAAGATAAGCTACACCATAGATACAGCTACAGATACATCTACATCCATAGATACAGCTACAACCATAGATAGACACAGCTACAACCATAGATACAGCTACAACCATAGATACATCTACAACCATAGATACAGCTACAACCATAGATACAGCTACAACCATAGATACATTTACAGAGACAGCTTCAACCATAGATACATCTACAACCATAGATACAGCTACAACCATAGATACAGCTACAACCATAGATACAGCTACAACCATAGATACATCTACAACCATAGATACAGCTACAACCATAGATACAGCTACAACCATAGATACATTTACAGACACAGCTTCATCCACAGATACATCTACAACCATAGATACAGCTACAGATATAGCCAGAACCATTGATACAGCTTCAACCATAGATACATCTACAACCATAGATACAGCTACAACCATAGATACAGCTACAGACACAGCTACAACCATAGATACAGCTACAACTATAGATACAGCTACAACCATAGATACAGCTACAGCCATAGATACAGCTACAACCATAGATACATCTACAACCATTGATATAGCTACAACCATAGATACAGCTACAACCATAGATACATCTACAACCATAGATACAGCTACAACCATAGATATAGCTACAGCCATAGATACAGCTACAACCATAGATACATCTACAACCATAGATACAGCTACAACCATAGATACAGCTACAGACACAGCTTCAACCATAGATACAGCTACAACCATAGATACAGCTACAGATACATCTACATCCATAGATACAGCTACAACCATAGATACATCTACAACCATAGATACAGCTACAACCATAGATACAGCTACAACCATAGATTCATTTACAGACACAGCTTCAACCATAGATACATCAACAACCATAGATACAGCTTCAACCATAGATACAGCTACAGATATATCTACATCCATAGATACAGCTACAACCATAGCTACAGCTACAGACACAGCTACAACCATAGATACAGCTACAACCATAGATACATCTACATCCATAGATACAGCTACAACCATAGATAAAGCTACAACCATAAATACATCTACAACCATAGATACAGGTACAACCATAGATACATCTACAACCATAGATACATTTACAGACACAGCTTCAACCATAGATACATCTACAACCATAGATACTGCTACAACCATAGATACAGCTACAGATACATCTACATCCATAGATACAGCTACAACCATAGCTACAGCTACAGACACAGCTACAACCATAGATACAGCTACAACCATAGATACATCTACAACCATAGATACAGCTACAACCATAGATACAGCTACAACCATAGATACATTTACAGACACAGCTTCAACCATAGATACATCTACAACCATAGATACAGCTACAACCATAGATACAGCTACAACCATAGATATAGCTACAACATAGATACAGCTTCAACCATAGATACAGCTACAACCATAGATACAGCTACATCTAAATCCATAGATATGGCTACAGATACATCTACATCCATAGATACAGCTACAACAATAGCTACAGCTACAGACACAGCTACAACCATAGATTCATTTACAGACACAGCTTCAACCATAGACACATCAACAACCATAGATACAGCTACAACCATAGATACAGCTACAGATACATCTACATCCATAGATACAGCTACAACCATAGCTACAGCTACAGACACAGCTACAACCATAGATACAGCTACAACCATAGATACATCTACAACCATAGATACATCTACAACCATAGATACAGCTACAACCATAGATACATCTACAACCATAGACACAGCTACAACCATAGATACATCTACAACCATAGATACATCTACAGACACAGCTTCAACCATAGATACATCTACAACCATAGATACATGCTGCAACCATAGATACAGCTACAGATACATCTACATCCATAGATACAGCTACAACCATAGCATACAGCTACAGACACAGCTACAACCATAGATACAGCTACAACCATAGATACAGCTTCAACCATAGATACAGCTACAACCATAGATACAGCTACAACCATAGATACATTTACAGACACAGCTTCAACCGTAGATAAATCTACAACCATAGATACAGCTACAACCATAGATACAGCTACATCTAAAACCATAGATATGGCTACAGATACATCTACATCCATAGATACAGCTCAACAATAGCTACAGCTACAGACACAGCTACCACCATAGATACAGCTACAACCATAGATACATCTACAACCATAGATACAGCTACAACCATAGATACATCTACAGACACAGCTTCAACCATAGATACATCTACAACCATAGATACATCAACAGACACAGCTACAACCATAATCAGCTACAACCATAGATACAGCTACAACCATGGATACAGCTACATCCATAGATACAACCATGATCACACACATAGATACAGCTACAACCATAGATACATCAACAACCATAGATACAGCTACAACCATAGATACAGCTACAACCATGGATACATCTACAACCATAGATACAGCTACAACCATAGATACAGCTACAACCATAGATACATCTACAACCATAGATACAGCTAATACCATAGATACATCTTTGAACATAGATACAGCTACAACTATAGATATAACCATAGATATAGCTACAGCCATAGATACAGTTTCAACCATAGATACATCTACAACCATTGATATATCTACAACCATAGATACAGCTACAACAAAAAATACTGCTACAACCATAGATACAGCTAATACCATAGATACATCTACAACCATAGATACAGCTACAACCATAGATATAGCTACAGCCATAGATACAGCTTCAACCATAGATACATCTACAACCTTAGATACAGTTACAAACATAGATATAACTACAACCATTGATACAGCTTCAACCATAGATACATCTACAACCATAGATACAGCTACAACCATAGATACAGCTACAGACACAGCTTCAACCATAGATACAGCTACAACCATAGATACAGCTACAACCATAGATACAGCTACAACCATAGATACAGCTACAACCATAGATACAGCTACAGCCATAGATACAGCTTCAACCATAGATACAGCTACAACCATAGATACATCTACAACCATAGATACAGCTACAACCATAGATATAGCTACAACCATAGATACAGCTACAACCATAGATACATCTACAACCATAGATACAGCTACAACCATAGATACAGCTACAGACACAGCTTCAACCATAGATACAGCTACAACCATAGATACAGCTACAGATACATCTACATCCATAGATACAGCTACAACCATAGATACATCTACAACCATAGATACAGCTACAACCATAGAAACAGCTACAACCATAGATTTATTTACAGACACAGCTTCAACCATAGATACATCAACAACCATAGATACAGCTACAACCATAGATACAGCTACAGATATATCTACATCCATAGATACAGCTACAACCATAGCTACAGCTACAGACACAGCTACAACCATAGATACAGCTACAACCATAGATACATCTACATCCATAGATACAGCTACAACCATAGATAAAGCTACAACCATAAATACATCTACAACCATAGATACAGGTAAACCATAGATACATCTACAACCATAGATACATTTACAGACACAGCTTCAACCATAGATACATCTACAACCATAGATACTGCTACAACCATAGATACAGCTACAGATACATCTACATCCATAGATACAGCTACAACCATAGCTACAGCTACAGACACAGCTACAACCATAGATACAGCTACAACCATAGATACATCTACAACCATAGATACAGCTACAACCATAGATACAGCTACAACCATAGATACATTTACAGACACAGCTTCAACCATAGATACATCTACAACCATAGATACAGCTACAACCATAGATACAGCTACAACCATAGATACAGCTCAACTAGACACAGCTTCAACCATAGATACATCTACAACCATAGATACAGCTACATCTAAATGCATAGATATGGCTACAGATACATCTACATCCATAGATACAGCTACAACAATAGCTACAGCTACAGACACAGCTACAACCATAGATACAGCTACAACCATAGATACATCTACAACCATAGATACAGCTACAACCATAGATACATCTACAGACACAGCTTCAACCATAGATACATCTACAGACACAGCTACAACCATAGAAACAGCTACAACCACCGATACATCTACAGCCATAGATACAGCTACAACCATGGATACATCTACATCCATAGATACAACTACAACCATAGATACAGCTACAACCATAGATACATCAACAACCATAGATACAGCTACAACCATAGATACATACTACAAACACATCTTCAACCATAGATACATCTACAACCATAGATACATCAACAGACACAGCTTCAACAATATATACAGCTAAACCATAGATACATCTGCAACCATAGATACATCTACAGATACAGCAACAACCATACATACATCTACAACCATATATACATCTACAACCTTAGATACAGTTACAATCATAGATATAGCTACAACCATTGATACAGCTTCAACCATAGATACATCTACAACCATAGATACAGCTACAACCATAGATACAGCTACAACCATAGATACATCTACAACCATAGATACAGCAAATACCATAGATACATCTACGAACATAGATACATCTACAAATATAGATATAACCATAGATATTGCTACAGCCATAGATACAGCTACAACCATAGATACATCTACAACCATAGATACAGCTACAACCATAGATATAGCTACAGCCATAGATACAGCTTCAACCATAGATACATCTACAACCATAGATACAGCTACAACCATAGATACATCGACAGACACAGCTTCAACCATAGATACATCTACAACCATAGATACAGCTACAACCATAGATACATCTACAACCATACATACATTATACAGACACAGCTACAACCATAGATACAGCTACAACCATAGATACAGCTACAACCATAGATACATCTACAACCATAGATACAGCTACAACCATAGATACAGCTACAACCATAGATACATCTACAACCATAGATACAACTACAACCATAGATACAGCTACAACCATAGATACATCTACAACCATAGATACAGCTACAACCATAGATACATCTACGAACATAGATACAGCTACAACCATAGATAAACCATAGAAGCACAGCCATAGATACAGCTCAACCATAGATACATCTACAACCATTGATACAGCTACAACCATAGATACAGCTACAACCATAGATACAGCTACAACCATAGATACAGCTTCAACCATAGATACATCTACAACCATAGATACAGCTACAACCATAGATATAGCTACAGCCATAGATACAGCTTCAACCATAGATACATCTACAACCTTAGATACAGCTACAATCATAGATATAGCTACAACCATTGATACAGCTTCAACCATAGATACATCTACAACCATAGATACAGCTACAACCATAGATACAGCTACAGACACAGCTACAACCGTAGATACAGCTACAACTATAGATATAGCTACAACCATAGATACAGCTACAACCATAGATACCGATAGAACCATAGATACAGCTTCAACCATAGATACATCTACAACAATAGATACAGCTACAACCATAGATATAGCTACAGCCATAGATACAGCTTCAACCATAGATACATCTACAACCACAGATACAGCTACAACCATAGATACAGCTACAGACACAGCTTCAACCATAGATACAGCTACAACCATAGATACAGCTACAACCATAGATACAGCTACAACCATAGATACATCTACAACCATAGATACAGCTACAACCATAGATACAGCTACAACCATAGATACATTTACAGACTCAGCTTCAACCATAGATACATCTACAACCATAGATACTGCTACAACCATAGATACAGCTACAGATACATCTACATCCATAGATACAGCTACAACCATAGCTACAGCTACAGACACAGCTACAACCATAGATACAGCTACAACCATAGATACATCTTCAACCATAGATACAGCTACAACCATAGATACAGCTACAACCATAGATACATTTACAGACACAGCTTCAACCATAGATACATCTACAACCATAGATACAGCTACAACCATAGATACAGCTACAACCATAGATATAGCTACAATCATAGATACAGCTTTAATCATAGATAGAGCTACAACCATAGATACAGCTACATCTAAAACCATAGATATGGCTACAGATACATCAACATCCATAGATACAGCTACAACCATAGCTACAGCTACAGACACAGCTACAACCATAGATACATCTACAACCATAGATACAGCTACAACCATAGATACAGCTACAACCATAGATACATCTACAACCATAGATACAGCTACAACCATAGATACAGCTACAACCATAGATACATTTACAGACACAGCTTCAACCATAGATACATCTACAACCATAGATACAGCTACAACCATAGATACAGCTACAGATACATCTACATCCATAGATACAGCTACAACCATAGCTACAGCTACAGACACAGCTACAACCATAGATACAGCTACAACCATAGATACATCTTCAACCATAGATACAGCTACAACCATAGATACAGCTACAACCATAGATACATTTACAGACACAGCTCAACCATAGATAAATCTACAACCATAGATACAGCTACAACCATAGATACAGCTACGATCAAACAACCATAGATATGCAGCTACAGATACATCTACATCCATAGATACAGCTACAACAATAGCTACAGCTACAGACACAGCTACAACCATAGATACAGCTACAACCATAGATACATCTACGAACATAGATACAGCTACAACTATAGATATAACCATAGATATAGCTACAGCCATAGATACGGCTTCAACCATAGATACATCTACAACCATAGATACAGCTACAACCATAGATACATCTACAACCATAGATACAGCTACAACCATAGATACAGCTACAGACACAGCTTCAACCATAGATACAGCTACAACCATAGATACAGCTACAGATACATCTACATCCATAGATACAGCTACAACCATAGATACAGCTACAACCATAGATACAGCTACAACCATAGATACAGCTGCAACCATAGATTCATTTACAGACACAGCTTCAACCATAGATACATCAACAACCATAGATACAGCTACAACCATAGATACAGCTACAGATATATCTACATCCATAGATACAGCTACAACCATAGCTACAGCTACAGACCAGCTACCGATACATCTACAACCATAGATACAGCTACAACCATAGATACAGCTACAACCATAGATACATCTACAACCATAGATACAGCTACAACCATAGATACAGCTACAACCATAGATACATTTACAGACACAGCTTCAACCATAGATACATCTACAACCATAGATACTGCTACAACCATAGATACAGCTACAGATACATCTACATCCATAGATACAGCTATAACCATAGCTACAGCTACAGACACAGCTACAACCATATATACAGCTACAACCATAGATACATATTCAACCATAGATACAGCTACAACCATAGATACAGCTACAACCATAGATACATTTACAGACACAGCTTCAACCATAGATAAATCTACAACCATAGATACAGCTACAACCATAGATACAGCATCAACCATATATATAGCTACAATCATAGATACAGCTTTAATCATAGATAGAGCTACAACCATAGATACAGCTACATCTAAAACCATAGATATGGCTACAGATACATCTACATCCATAGATACAGCTACAACTATAGATATAACCATAGATATAGCTACAGCCATAGATACAGCTACAACCATAGATACATCTACAACCATAGATATATCTACAACCATAGATACAGCTACAACCATAGATACAGCTACAACCATAGATACAGCTACAACCATAGATACAGCTTCAACCATAGATACATCTACAACCATAGATACAGCTACAACCATAGATACAGCTACAGCCATAGATACAGCTTCAACCATAGATACATCTACAACCATAGATACAGCTACAACCATAGATACAGCTACAGACACAGCTTCAACCAAAGATACAGCTACAACCATAGATACAGCTACAGATACATCTACATCCATAGATACAGCTACAACCATAGATACAGCTACAGACACAGCTACAACCATAGATACAGCTACAACCATAGATACATCTACAACCATAGATACAGCTACAACCATAGATACAGCTACAACCATAGATACATCTACAACCATAGATACAGCTACAACCATAGATACATCTACAACCATAGATACATTTACAGACACAGCTTCAACCATAGATACATCTACAACCATAGATACAGCTACAACCATAGATACAGCTACAGATACATCTACATCCATAGATACAGCTACAACCATAGATACAGCTACAACCATAGATACAGCTTCAACCATAGATACATCTACAACCATAGATACAGCTACAACCATAGATACAGCTACAGCCATAGATACAGCTACAACCATAGATACATCTACAACCATAGATACATCTACAACCATAGATACAGCTTCAACCATAGATACATCTACAACCATAGATACAGCTACAACCATACATACAGCTACAGATACATCTACATCCAAAGATACAGCTACAACCATAGCTACAGCTACAGACACAGCTACAACCATAGATACAGCTACAACCATAGATACATCTACAACCATAGATACAGCTACAACCATAGATACAGCTACAACCATAGATACATCTACAACCATAGATACAGCTACAACCATAGATACAGCTACAACCATAGTTACATTTACAGACACAGCTTCAACCACAGATACATCTACAACCATAGATACAGCTACAGATACATCTACATCCATAGATAAAGCTATAACCATATCTACAGCTACAGACACAGCTACAACCATAGATACAGCTACAACAATAGATACATCTTCAACCATAGATACAGCTACAACCATAGATACAGCTACAACCATAGATACATTTACAGACACAGCTTCAACCATAGATAAATCTACAACCATAGATACAGCTACAACCATAGATACAGCTACATCCATAGATATAGCTACAATCATAGATACAGCTTTAATCATAGATACAGCTACAACCATAGATACAGCTACATCTAAAACCATAGATATGGCTAGAGATACATCTACATCCATAGATACAGCTACAACAATAGCTACAGCTACAGACACAGCAACAACCATAGATACAGCTAATACCATAGATACATCTACGAACATAGATACAGCTACAACTATAGATATAACCATAGATATAGCTACAGCCATAGATACGGCTTCAACCATAGATACATCTACAACCATTGATATATCTACAACCATAGATACATCTACAACCACAGATACAGCTACAACCATAGATACAGCTACAGACACAGCTTCAACCATAGATACAGCTACAACCATAGATACAGCTACAGATACATCTACATCCATAGATACAGCTACAACCATAGATACATCTACAACCATAGATACAGCTACAACCATAGATACAGCTACAACCATAGATTCATTTACAGACACAGCTTCAACCATAGATACATCAACAACCATAGATACAGCTACAACCATAGATACAGCTACAGATACATCTACATCCATAGATACAGCTACAACCATAGCTACAGCTACAGACACAGCTACAAACATAGATACATCTACAACCATAGATACAGCTACGACCATAGATAAAGCTACAACCATAGATACATCTACAACCATAGATACAGCTACAACCATAGATACAGCTACAACCATAGATACATTTACAGACACAGCTTCAACCATAGATACATCTACAACCATAGATACTGCTACAACCATAGATACAGCTACAGATACATCTACATCCATAGATACAGCTACAACCATAGCTACAGCTACAGACACAGCTACAACCATAGATACAGCTACAACCATAGATACATCTTCAACCATAGATACAGCTACAACCATAGATACAGCTACAACCATAGATACAGCTACAGACACAGCTTCAACCGTAGATACAGCTACAACCATATATACAGCTACAACCATTGATACAGCTACAACTATAGATATAGCTACAACCATAGATATAGCTACAGCCATAGATACAGCTTCAACCATAGATACATCTACAACCATAGATACAGCTACAACCATAGATATAGCTACAACCATAGATACAGCTACAACCATAGATACAGCTACAACCATAGATACAGCTTCAACCATAGATACATCTACAACCATAGATACAGCTACAACCATAGATATAGCTACAGCCATAGATACAGCTTCAACCATAGATACATCTACAACCATAGATACAGCTACAACCATAGATACATCTACAGACACAGCTTCAACCATAGATACATCTACAACCATAGATACAGCTACAACCATAGATACAGCTACAGAACATCTACATCCATAGATACAGCTACAACTATAGATATAACCATAGATACAGCTACAGCCATAGATACAGCTACAACCATAGATACATCTACAACCATAGATACATCTACAACCATAGATACAGCTACAACCATAGATACAGCTACAACCATAGATACAGCTACAACCATAGATACAGCTTCAACCATAGATACATCTACAACCATAGATACAGCTACAACCATAGATACAGCTACAGCCATAGATACAGCTACAACCATAGATACATCTACAACCATAGATACAGCTACAACCATAGATACAGCTACAACACAGCTACAACCATAGATACAGCTACAACCATAGATACATCTACAACCATAGATACAGCTACAACCATAGATACAGCTACAACCATAGATACAGCTTCAACCATAGATACAGCTACAACCATAGATACAGCTACAACCATAGATACATTTACAGACACAGCTTCAACCATAGATAAATCTACAACCATAGATACAGCTACAACCATTGATACAGCTTCAACCATAGATACATCTACAACCATAGATACAGCTACAACCATAGATATATCTACAACCATAGATACAGCTACAACCATAGATACATCTACAACCATAGATACAGCTACAACCATAGATACAGCTACAACCATAGATACAGCTACAACCATAGATACATCTACAACCAAAGATAAAGCTACAACCATAGATACAGCTACAACCATAGTTACATTTACAGACACAGCTTCAACCACAGATACATCTACAACCATAGATACAGCTACAGATACATCTACATCCATAGATAAAGCTATAACCATATCTACAGCTACAGACACAGCTACAACCATAGATACAGCTACAACCATAGATACATCTACAACCATAGATACAGCTACAACCATAGATACATTTACAGACACAGCTTCAACCATAGATACAGCTACAACCATAGATACAGCTACAACCATAGATACAGCTACATCCATAGATATAGCTACAACCATAGATACAGCTACAACCATAGATACAGCTACAACCATAGATACAGCTACATCTAAAACCATAGATATGGCTAGAGATACATCTACATCCATAGATACAGCTACAACCATAGCTACAGCTACAGACACAGCAACATCCATAGATACAGCTAATACCATAGATACATCTATGAACATAGATACAGCTACAACTATAGATATAACCATAGATATAGCTACAGCTATAGATACAGCTTCAACCATACATACATCTACAACCATTGATATATCTACAACCATAGATACAGCTACAACCATAGATACAGCTACAACCATAGATACAGCTTCAACCATAGATACATCTACAACCATAGATACAGCTACAACCATAGATACAGCTACAGCCATAGATACAGCTTCAACCATAGATACAGCTACAACCTTAGATACAGTTACAATCATAGATATAGCTACAACCATAGATACAGCTTCAACCATAGATACATCTACAACCATAGATACAGCTACAACCATAGATACAGCTACAGACACAGCTACAACCATAGATACAGCTACAACCATAGATACAGCTACAACCATAGATACATCTACAGCCATAGATACAGCTACAACCATAGATACATCTACAACCATAGATACAGCTACAACCATAGATACAGCTACAACCATAGATTCATTTACAGACACAGCTTCAACCATAGACACATCAACAACCATAGATACAGCTACAACCATAGATACAGCTACAGATACATCTACATCCATAGATACAGCTACAACCATAGCTACAGCTACAGACACAGCTACAACCATAGATACAGCTACAACCATAGATACATCTACAACCATAGATACAGCTACAACCATAGATAAAGCTACAACCATAGATACATCTACAACCATAGATACATCTACAACCATAGATACAGCTAAAACCATAGATATAGCTACAGCCATAGATACAGCTTCAACCATAGATACATCTACAACCATTGATATATCTACAACCATAGATACAGCTTCAACCATAGATACATCTACAACCATAGATACAGCTACAACCATAGATACAGCTACAGATACATCTACATCCATAGATACAGCTACAACCATAGCTACAGCTACAGACACAGCTACAACCATAGATACAGCTACAACCATAGATACATCTACAACCATAGATACAGCTACAACCATAGATACAGCTACAACCATAGATACATCTACAACCATAGATACAGCTACAACCATAGATACAGCTACAACCATAGTTACATTTACAGACACAGCTTCAACCACAGATACATCTACAACCATAGATACAGCTACAGATACATCTACATCCATAGATAAAGCTATAACCATATCTACAGCTACAGACACAGCTAAAACCATAGATACAGCTACAACCATAGATACATCTTCAACCATAGATACAGCTACAACCATAGATACAGCTACAACCATAGATACATTTACAGACACAGCTTCAACCATAGATAAATCTAAAACCATAGATAGAGCTACAACCATAGATACAGCTACATCCATAGATATAGCTACAATCATAGATACAGCTTTAATCATAGATACAGCTACAACCATAGATACAGCTACATCTAAAACCATAGATATGGCTAGAGATACATCTACATCCATAGATACAGCTACAACAATAGCTACAGCTACAGACACAGCAACAACCATAGATACAGCTACAACCATAGATACATCTACGAACCATAGATACAGCTACAACCATAGATATAACCATAGATATAGCTACAGCCATAGATACAGCTTCAACCATAGATACATCTACAACCATTGATATATCTACAACCATAGATACATCTACAACCACAGATACAGCTACAACCATAGATACAGCTACAGACACAGCTTCAACCATAGATACAGCTACAACCATAGATACAGCTACAGATACATCTACATCCATAGATACAGCTACAACCATAGATACATCTACAACCATAGATACAGCTACAACCATAGATACAGCTACAACCATAGATTCATTTACAGACACAGCTTCAACCATAGATACAGCTACAACCATAGATACATCTACAACCATAGATACATCTACAACCATAGATACAGCTACAACCATAGATATAGCTACAGCCATAGATACAGCTTCAACCATAGATACATCTACAACCATTGATATATCTACAACCATAGATACAGCTTCAACCATAGATACATCTACAACCATAGATACAGCTACAACCATACATACAGCTACAGATACATCTACATCCAAAGATACAGCTACAACCATAGCTACAGCTACAGACACAGCTACAACCATAGATACAGCTACAACCATAGATACATCTACAACCATAGATACAGCTACAACCATAGATACAGCTACAACCATAGATACATCTACAACCATAGATACAGCTACAACCATAGATACAGCTACAACCATAGTTACATTTACAGACACAGCTTCAACCACAGATACATCTACAACCATAGATACAGCTACAGATACATCTACATCCATAGATAAAGCTATAACCATATCTACAGCTACAGACACAGCTAAAACCATAGATACAGCTACAACAATAGATACATCTTCAACCATAGATACAGCTACAACCATAGATACAGCTACAACCATAGATACATTTACAGACACAGCTTCAACCATAGATAAATCTAAAACCATAGATACAGCTACAACCATAGATACAGCTACATCCATAGATATAGCTACAATCATAGATACAGCTTTAATCATAGATACAGCTACAACCATAGATACAGCTACATCTAAAACCATAGATATGGCTAGAGATACATCTACATCCATAGATACAGCTACAACAATAGCTACAGCTACAGACACAGCAACAACCATAGATACAGCTAATACCATAGATACATCTACGAACATAGATACAGCTACAACTATAGATATAACCATAGATATAGCTACAGCCATAGATACGGCTTCAACCATAGATACATCTACAACCATTGATATATCTACAACCATAGATACATCTACAACCACAGATACAGCTACAACCATAGATACAGCTACAGACACAGCTTCAACCAAAGATACAGCTACAACCATAGATACAGCTACAGATACATCTACATCCATAGATACAGCTACAACCATAGATACATCTACAACCATAGATACAGCTACAACCATAGATACAGCTACAACCATAGATTCATTTACAGACACAGCTTCAACCATAGATACATCAACAACCATAGATACAGCTACAACCATAGATACAGCTACAGATATATCTACATCCATAGATACAGCTACAACCATAGCTACAGCTACAGACACAGCTACAAACATAGATACATCTACAACCATAGATACAGCTACGACCATAGATAAAGCTACAACCATAGATACATCTACAACCATAGATACAGCTACAACCATAGATACATCTACAACCATAGATACATTTACAGACACAGCTTCAACCATAGATACATCTACAACCATAGATACTGCTACAACCATAGATACAGCTACAGATACATCTACATCCATAGATACAGCTATAACCATAGCTACAGCTACAGACACAGCTACAACCATATATACAGCTACAACCATAGATACATATTCAACCATAGATACAGCTACAACCATAGATACAGCTACAACCATAGATACATTTACAGACACAGCTTCAACCATAGATAAATCTACAACCATAGATACAACTACAACCATAGATACAGCATCAACCATATATATAGCTACAATCATAGATACAGCTTTAATCATAGATAGAGCTACAACCATAGATACAGCTACATCTAAAACCATAGATATGGCTACAGATACATCTACATCCATAGATACAGCTACAACAATAGCTACAGCTACAGACACAGCTACAACCATAGATACAGCTAATACCATAGATACATCTACAAACATAGATACAGCTACAACCATACATATAGCTACAGCCATAGATACAGCTTCAACCATAGATACATCTACAACCACAGATACAGCTACAACCATAGATACAGCTACATACACAGCTACAACCATAGATACAGCTACAATCATAGATACATCTACATCCATAGATACAGCTACAACCATAGATACAGCTACAACCATAGATACATCTTCAACCATAGATACAGCTACAGACACAGCTTCAACCATAGATGAAGCTACAACCATAGATACATCTACAACCATAGATTCAGCAACAACCACAGATACATCTACAACCATGGATACATCTACATCCATAGATACACCTACAACCAAAGATACAGCTTCAACCATAGATACAGCTACAACCATAGATACAGCTACAACCATAGATACATCTACAGGCACAGCTTCAACCATAGATACATCTACACCCATAGATACATCTTCAACCATAGATACATCTACAGGTACAGCTTCAACCATAGATACAGCTTCAACCATAGATACATCTACAACCATAGATACATCTACAGACACAGCTTCAACCATAGATACAGCTACAACCATAGATACAGCTACAGTCACAGCTTCAACCATAGATACATCTACAACCATATATACATCTACAGACACAGCTACAACCATAGATACAGCTACAACCACAGATACATCTACAACCATAGATACAGCTACAACCATAGATACATCTACAACCATAGATACAGCTACAACCACAGATACATATACAGCCATAGATACAGCTACAACCATGGATACATCTACATCCATAGGACCAGCTTCAAGCAAAGGTACGGCTTCAACCATAGATACAGCTACAACCATAGACACAGCTTCAACCATAGATACATCTACAACCATAGACACAGCTTCAACCATAGATACAGCTACAACCATAGATACAGCTACAGCCACAGCTTCAACCATAGATACATCTACAACCACAGATACATGTACAACCATAGATACATCTACATCCATAGATACATCTACAACCATGGATACATCTACATCCATAGATACATCTACAACCATAGATACAGCTACAACCAAAGATACAGCTTCAACCATAGATACAGCTACAACCATAGATACAGCTTCAACCATACATACAGATTCAACCATAGATACAGCTACAACCATAGATACAGCTACAACTATATATACATCTACAGACACAGCTTCAACCATGGATACATCTACAACCATAGATACAGCTACAACCATAGATACATCTACAACCATAGATACAGCTTTAACCATAGATACAGCTTCAACCATAGATACAGTTACAACCATTGATACAGCTACAACCATTGATACAGCTACAACCATAAATACAGCTACAACCATAGATACAGCTACAACCATAGACACAGCTTCAACCATAGATACAGCTTTAACCATAGATACAGCTTCAACCATAGATACAGATACAACCATAAATACAGCTCCAACCATAGATACATCTACAACCATAGACACAGCTTCAACCATTTATACAGCTTCAACCATAGATACAGCTTCAACCATAGATACAGCTACAACCATAGATACAGCTACAACCATAGATACATCTACAGGCACAGCTTCAACCATAGATACATCTACACCCATAGATACATCTTCAACCATAGATACATCTACAGGTACAGCTTCAACCATAGATACAGCTTCAACCATAGATACATCTACAACCATAGATACATCTACAGACACAGCTTCAACCATAGATACAGCTACAACCATAGATACAGCTACAGTCACAGCTTCAACCATAGATACATCTACAACCATATATACATCTACAGACACAGCTACAACCATAGATACAGCTACAACCACAGATACATCTACAACCATAGATACAGCTACAACCATAGATACATCTACAACCATAGATACAGCTACAACCACAGATACATATACAGCCATAGATACAGCTACAACCATGGATACATCTACATCCATAGGACCAGCTTCAAGCAAAGGTACGGCTTCAACCATAGATACAGCTACAACCATAGACACAGCTTCAACCATAGATACATCTACAACCATAGACACAGCTTCAACCATAGATACAGCTACAACCATAGATACAGCTACAGCCACAGCTTCAACCATAGATACATCTACAACCACAGATACATGTACAACCATAGATACATCTACATCCATAGATACATCTACAACCATGGATACATCTACATCCATAGATACATCTACAACCATAGATACAGCTACAACCAAAGATACAGCTTCAACCATAGATACAGCTACAACCATAGATACAGCTTCAACCATACATACAGATTCAACCATAGATACAGCTACAACCATAGATACAGCTACAACTATATATACATCTACAGACACAGCTTCAACCATGGATACATCTACAACCATAGATACAGCTACAACCATAGATACATCTACAACCATAGATACAGCTTTAACCATAGATACAGCTTCAACCATAGATACAGTTACAACCATTGATACAGCTACAACCATTGATACAGCTACAACCATAAATACAGCTACAACCATAGATACAGCTACAACCATAGACACAGCTTCAACCATAGATACAGCTTTAACCATAGATACAGCTTCAACCATAGATACAGATACAACCATAAATACAGCTCCAACCATAGATACATCTACAACCATAGACACAGCTTCAACCATTTATACAGCTTCAACCATAGATACAGCTACAACCATAGATACAGCTACAACCATAAATACAGCTACAACCATAGATACAGCTACAGACACAGGTTCAACCATAGATACAGCTTCAACCATAGATACAGCTTCAACCATAGACACAGCTACAACCATAGATACAGCTTCAACCATAGATACAGCTACAACCATAGATACAGCTACAACCATATATACATCTACAGACACAGCTACAACCATAGATACAGCTACAACCACAGATACATCTACAACCATAGATACAGCTACAACCATAGATACAGCTACAACCATAGATACATCTACAACCATAGATACAGCTACAACCACAGATACATATACAGCCATAGATACAGCTACAACCATGGATACATCTACATCCATAGGACCCGCTTCAATCAAAGGTACGGCTTCAACCATAGATACAGCTACAACCATAGACACAGCTTCAACCATAGATACATCTACAACCATAGACACAGCTTCAACCATAGATACAGCTACAACCATAGATACAGCTACAGCCACAGCTTCAACCATAGATACATCTACAACCACAGATACATGTACAACCATAGTTACATCTACATCCATAGATACATCTACAACCATGGATACATCTACATCCATAGATACATCTACAACCATAGATACAGCTACAACCAAAGATACAGCTTCAACCATAGATACAGCTACAACCATAGATACAGCTTCAACCATACATACAGCTTCAACCATAGATACAGCTACAACCATAGATACAGCAACAACTATATATACATCTACAGACACAGCTTCAACCATAGATACATCTACAACCATAGATACAGCTACAACCATAGATACATCTACAACCATAGATACAGCTTTAACCATAGATACAGCTTCAACCATAGATACAGTTACAACCATTGATACAGCTACAACCATTGATACAGCTACAACCATAAATACAGCTACAACCATAGATACAGCTACAACCATAGACACAGCTTCAACCATAGATACAGCTTTAACCATAGATACAGCTTCAACCATAGATACAGATACAACCATAAATACAGCTCCAACCATAGATACATCTACAACCATAGACACAGCTTCAACCATTTATACAGCTTCAACCATAGATACAGCTACAACCATAGATACAGCTACAACCATAAATACAGCTACAACCATAGATACAGCTACAGACACAGCTTCAACCATAGATACAGCTTCAACCATAGATACAGCTTCAACCATAGACACAGCTACAACCATAGATACAGCTTCAACCATAGATACAGCTACAACCATAGATACAGCTACAACCATATATACATCTACATACACAGCTACAACCATAGATACAGCTACAACCACAGATACATCTACAACCATAGATACAGCTACAACCATAGATACAGCTACAACCATAGATACATCTACAACCATAGATACAGCTACAACCACAGATACATATACAGCCATAGATACAGCTACAACCATGGATACATCTACATCCATAGGACCCGCTTCAATCAAAGGTACGGCTTCAACCATAGATACAGCTACAACCATAGACACAGCTTCAACCATAGATACATCTACAACCATAGACACAGCTTCAACCATAGATACAGCTACAACCATAGATACAGCTACAGCCACAGCTTCAACCATAGATACATCTACAACCACAGATACATGTAAAACCATAGATACATCTACATCCATAGATACATCTACAACCATGGATACATCTACATCCATAGATACATCTACAACCATAGATACAGCTACAACCAAAGATACAGCTTCAACCATAGATACAGCTACAACCATAGATACAGCTTCAACCATACATACAGCTTCAACCATAGATACAGCTACAACCATAGATACAGCTACAACTATATATACATCTACAGACACAGCTTCAACCATAGATACATCTACAACCATAGATACAGCTACAACCATAGATACATCTACAACCATAGATACAGCTTTAACCATAGATACAGCTTCAACCATAGATACAGTTACAACCATTGATACAGCTACAACCATTGATACAGCTACAACCATAAAAACAGCTACAACCATAGATACAGCTACAACCATAGACACAGCTTCAACCATAGATACAGCTTTAACCATAGATACAGCTTCAACCATAGATACAGCTACAACCATAAATACAGCTCCAACCATAGATACATCTACAACCATAGACACAGCTTCAACCATTTATACAGCTTCAACCATAGATACAGCTTCAACCATAGATACATCTACAGGCACAGCTTCAACCATAGATACAGCTTCAACCATAGATACATCTACAACCATAGATACAGCTACAGACACAGCTACAACCATAGATACAGCTACATCCACAGATACATCTACAGCCATAGATACAGCTACAACCATGGATACATCTACATCCATAGATACAGCTACAACCATAGATATAGCTACAACCATAGATACAGCTACAACCATAGATACAGCTACAACCATAGATATTGCTACAACCACAGATACATCTACAGCCATAGATACAGCTACAACCATGGATACATCTACATCCATAGATACAGCTACAACCATAGATGAAGCTACAACCATAGATACAGCTACAACCATAGATACATCTACAACCATAGATACATCTACAGACACAGCTTCAGCCATAGCTACATCTACAACCATAGATACATCTACAGACACAGGTTCAACCATAGATACAGCTACAACCATATATACATCTACAGACAGAGCTACAACCATAGATTCAGCAACAACCACAGATACATCTACAACCATAGATACACCTACAACCAAAGATACAGCTTCAACCATAGATACAGCTACAACCATAGATACAGCTACAACCATAGATACAGCTACAACCATAGATACATCTACAGGCACAGCTTCAACCATAGATACATCTACACCCATAGATACATCTTCAACCATAGATACATCTACAGGTACAGCTTCAACCATAGATACAGCTTCAACCATAGATACATCTACAACCATAGATACATCTACAGACACAGCTTCAACCATAGATACAGCTACAACCATAGATACAGCTACAGTCACAGCTTCAACCATAGATACATCTACAACCATATATACATCTACAGACACAGCTACAACCATAGATACAGCTACAACCACAGATACATCTACAACCATAGATACAGCTACAACCATAGATACAGCTACAACCATAGATACATCTACAACCATAGATACAGCTACAACCACAGATACATATACAGCCATAGATACAGCTACAACCATGGATACATCTACATCCATAGGACCCGCTTCAATCAAAGGTACGGCTTCAACCATAGATACAGCTACAACCATAGACACAGCTTCAACCATAGATACATCTACAACCATAGACACAGCTTCAACCATAGATACAGCTACAACCATAGATACAGCTACAGCCACAGCTTCAACCATAGATACATCTACAACCACAGATACATGTACAACCATAGATACATCTACATCCATAGATACATCTACAACCATAGATACAGCTACAACCAAAGATACAGCTTCAACCATAGATACAGCTACAACCATAGATACAGCTTCAACCATACATACAGCTTCAACCATAGATACAGCTACAACCATAGATACAGCTACAACTATATATACATCTACAGACACAGCTTCAACCATAGATACATCTACAACCATAGATACAGCTACAACCATAGATACATCTACAACCATAGATACAGCTTTAACCATAGATACAGCTTCAACCATAGATACAGTTACAACCATTGATACAGCTACAACCATTGATACAGCTACAACCATAAATACAGCTACAACCATAGATACAGCTACAACCATAGACACAGCTTCAACCATAGATACAGCTTTAACCATAGATACAGCTTCAACCATAGATACAGCTACAACCATAAATACAGCTCCAACCATAGACACATCTACAACCATAGACATAGCTTCAACCATTTATACAGCTTCAACCATAGATACAGCTACAACAATAGATACAGCTACAGCCATAAATACAGCTACAACCATAGATACAGCTACAGACACAGCTTCAACCATAGATACAGCTTCAACCATAGATACAGCTTCAACCATAGACACAGCTACAACCATAGATACAGCTTCAACCATAGATACAGCTACAACCATAGATACAGCTACAACCAAAAATACAGCTACAACCATAGATACAGCTACAACCATAGACACAGTTTCAACCATAGATACAGCTACAACCATAGACACAGCTTCAACCATAAATACAGCTACAACCATAGATACAGCTACAACCATAGACACAGCTTCAACCATAGATACAGCTTCAACCATAGATACAGCTACAACCATAGATACAGCTACAACCATAGATACAGCTACAACCACAGATACATATACAGCCATAGATACAGCTACAACCATGGATACATCTACATCCATAGGACCCGCTTCAATCAAAGGTACGGCTTCAACCATAGATACAGCTACAACCATAGACACAGCTTCAACCATAGATACATCTACAACCATAGACACAGCTTCAACCATAGATACAGCTACAACCATAGATACAGCTACAGCCACAGCTTCAACCATAGATACATCTACAACCACAGATACATGTACAACCATAGATACATCTACATCCATAGATACATCTACAACCATGGATACATCTACATCCATAGATACATCTACAACCATAGATACAGCTACAACCAAAGATACAGCTTCAACCATAGATACAGCTACAACCATAGATACAGCTACAACTATATATACATCTACAGACACAGCTTCAACCATAGATACATCTACAACCATAGATACAGCTACAACCATAGATACATCTACAACCATAGATACAGCTTTAACCATAGATACAGCTTCAACCATAGATACAGTTACAACCATTGATACAGCTACAACCATTGATACAGCTACAACCATAAATACAGCTACAACCATAGATACAGCTACAACCATAGACACAGCTTCAACCATAGATACAGCTTTAACCATAGATACAGCTTCAACCATAGATACAGCTACAACCATAAATACAGCTCCAACCATAGATACATCTACAACCATAGACACAGCTTCAACCATTTATACAGCTTCAAACATAGATACAGCTACAACCATAGATACAGCTACAACCATAAATACAGCTACAACCATAGATACAGCTACAGACACAGCTTCAACCATAGATACAGCTTCAACCATAGACACAGCTACAACCATAGATACAGCTACAACCATAGATACAGCTACAACCATATATACATCTACATACACAGCTACAACCATAGATACAGCTACAACCACAGATACATCTACAACCATAGATACAGCTACAACCATAGATACAGCTACAACCATAGATACATCTACAACCATAGATACAGCTACAACCACAGATACATATACAGCCATAGATACAGCTACAACCATGGATACATCTACATCCATAGGACCCGCTTCAATCAAAGGTACGGCTTCAACCATAGATACAGCTACAACCATAGACACAGCTTCAACCATAGATACATCTACAACCATAGACACAGCTTCAACCATAGATACAGCTACAACCATAGATACAGCTACAGCCACAGCTTCAACCATAGATACATCTACAACCACAGATACATGTAAAACCATAGATACATCTACATCCATAGATACATCTACAACCATGGATACATCTACATCCATAGATACATCTACAACCATAGATACAGCTACAACCAAAGATACAGCTTCAACCATAGATACAGCTACAACCATAGATACAGCTTCAACCATACATACAGCTTCAACCATAGATACAGCTACAACCATAGATACAGCTACAACTATATATACATCTACAGACACAGCTTCAACCATAGATACATCTACAACCATAGATACAGCTACAACCATAGATACATCTACAACCATAGATACAGCTTTAACCATAGATACAGCTTCAACCATAGATACAGTTACAACCATTGATACAGCTACAACCATTGATACAGCTACAACCATAAAAACAGCTACAACCATAGATACAGCTACAACCATAGACACAGCTTCAACCATAGATACAGCTTTAACCATAGATACAGCTTCAACCATAGATACAGCTACAACCATAAATACAGCTCCAACCATAGATACATCTACAACCATAGACACAGCTTCAACCATTTATACAGCTTCAACCATAGATACAGCTTCAACCATAGATACATCTACAGGCACAGCTTCAACCATAGATACAGCTTCAACCATAGATACATCTACAACCATAGATACAGCTACAGACACAGCTACAACCATAGATACAGCTACATCCACAGATACATCTACAGCCATAGATACAGCTACAACCATGGATACATCTACATCCATAGATACAGCTACAACCATAGATATAGCTACAACCATAGATACAGCTACAACCATAGATACAGCTACAACCATAGATATTGCTACAACCACAGATACATCTACAGCCATAGATACAGCTACAACCATGGATACATCTACATCCATAGATACAGCTACAACCATAGATGAAGCTACAACCATAGATACAGCTACAACCATAGATACATCTACAACCATAGATACATCTACAGACACAGCTTCAGCCATAGCTACATCTACAACCATAGATACATCTACAGACACAGGTTCAACCATAGATACAGCTACAACCATATATACATCTACAGACAGAGCTACAACCATAGATTCAGCAACAACCACAGATACATCTACAACCATAGATACACCTACAACCAAAGATACAGCTTCAACCATAGATACAGCTACAACCATAGATACAGCTACAACCATAGATACAGCTACAACCATAGATACATCTACAGGCACAGCTTCAACCATAGATACATCTACACCCATAGATACATCTTCAACCATAGATACATCTACAGACACAGCTTCAACCATAGATACAGCTACAACCATAGATACAGCTACAGTCACAGCTTCAACCATAGATACATCTACAACCATATATACATCTACAGACACAGCTACAACCATAGATACAGCTACAACCACAGATACATCTACAACCATAGATACAGCTACAACCATAGATACAGCTACAACCATAGATACATCTACAACCATAGATACAGCTACAACCACAGATACATATACAGCCATAGATACAGCTACAACCATGGATACATCTACATCCATAGGACCCGCTTCAATCAAAGGTACGGCTTCAACCATAGATACAGCTACAACCATAGACACAGCTTCAACCATAGATACATCTACAACCATAGACACAGCTTCAACCATAGATACAGCTACAACCATAGATACAGCTACAGCCACAGCTTCAACCATAGATACATCTACAACCACAGATACATGTACAACCATAGATACATCTACATCCATAGATACATCTACAACCATAGATACAGCTACAACCAAAGATACAGCTTCAACCATAGATACAGCTACAACCATAGATACAGCTTCAACCATACATACAGCTTCAACCATAGATACAGCTACAACCATAGATACAGCTACAACTATATATACATCTACAGACACAGCTTCAACCATAGATACATCTACAACCATAGATACAGCTACAACCATAGATACATCTACAACCATAGATACAGCTTTAACCATAGATACAGCTTCAACCATAGATACAGTTACAACCATTGATACAGCTACAACCATTGATACAGCTACAACCATAAATACAGCTACAACCATAGATACAGCTACAACCATAGACACAGCTTCAACCATAGATACAGCTTTAACCATAGATACAGCTTCAACCATAGATACAGCTACAACCATAAATACAGCTCCAACCATAGACACATCTACAACCATAGACATAGCTTCAACCATTTATACAGCTTCAACCATAGATACAGCTACAACAATAGATACAGCTACAGCCATAAATACAGCTACAACCATAGATACAGCTACAGACACAGCTTCAACCATAGATACAGCTTCAACCATAGATACAGCTTCAACCATAGACACAGCTACAACCATAGATACAGCTTCAACCATAGATACAGCTACAACCATAGATACAGCTACAACCAAAAATACAGCTACAACCATAGATACAGCTACAACCATAGACACAGTTTCAACCATAGATACAGCTACAACCATAGACACAGCTTCAACCATAAATACAGCTACAACCATAGATACAGCTACAACCATAGACACAGCTTCAACCATAGATACAGCTTCAACCATAGATACAGCTACAACCATAGATACAGCTACAACCATAGATACAGCTACAACCACAGATACATATACAGCCATAGATACAGCTACAACCATGGATACATCTACATCCATAGGACCCGCTTCAATCAAAGGTACGGCTTCAACCATAGATACAGCTACAACCATAGACACAGCTTCAACCATAGATACATCTACAACCATAGACACAGCTTCAACCATAGATACAGCTACAACCATAGATACAGCTACAGCCACAGCTTCAACCATAGATACATCTACAACCACAGATACATGTACAACCATAGATACATCTACATCCATAGATACATCTACAACCATGGATACATCTACATCCATAGATACATCTACAACCATAGATACAGCTACAACCAAAGATACAGCTTCAACCATAGATACAGCTACAACCATAGATACAGCTACAACTATATATACATCTACAGACACAGCTTCAACCATAGATACATCTACAACCATAGATACAGCTACAACCATAGATACATCTACAACCATAGATACAGCTTTAACCATAGATACAGCTTCAACCATAGATACAGTTACAACCATTGATACAGCTACAACCATTGATACAGCTACAACCATAAATACAGCTACAACCATAGATACAGCTACAACCATAGACACAGCTTCAACCATAGATACAGCTTTAACCATAGATACAGCTTCAACCATAGATACAGCTACAACCATAAATACAGCTCCAACCATAGATACATCTACAACCATAGACACAGCTTCAACCATTTATACAGCTTCAAACATAGATACAGCTACAACCATAGATACAGCTACAACCATAAATACAGCTACAACCATAGATACAGCTACAGACACAGCTTCAACCATAGATACAGCTTCAACCATAGACACAGCTACAACCATAGATACAGCTTCAGCCATAGATACAGCTACAACCATAGATACAGCTACAACCATATATACATCTACAGACACAGCTACAACCATAGATACAGCTACAACCACAGATACATCTACAACCATAGATACAGCTACAACCATAGATACATCTACAACCATAGATACAGCTACAACCACTGATACATATACAGCCATAGATACAGCTACAACCATGGATACATCTACATCCATAGGACCCGCTTCAATCAAAGGTACGGCTTCAACCATAGATACAGCTACAACCATAGACACAGCTTCAACCATAGATACATCTACAACCATAGACACAGCTTCAACCATAGATACAGCTACAACCATAGATACAGCTACAGCCACAGCTTCAACCATAGATACATCTACAACCACAGATACATGTACAACCATAGATACATCTACATCCATAGATACATCTACAACCATGGATACATCTACATCCATAGATACATCTACAACCATAGATACAGCTACAACCAAAGATACAGCTTCAACCATAGATACAGCTACAACCATAGATACAGCTTCAACCATACATACAGCTTCAACCATAGATACAGCTACAACCATAGATACAGCTACAACTATATATACATCTACAGACACAGCTTCAACCATAGATACATCTACAACCATAGATACAGCTACAACCATAGATACATCTACAACCATAGATACAGCTTTAACCATAGATACAGCTTCAACCATAGATACAGTTACAACCATTGATACAGCTACAACCATTGATACAGCTACAACCATAAATACAGCTTCAAACATAGATACAGCTTTAACCATAGATACAGCTTCAACCATAGATACAGCTACAACCATAAATACAGCTCCAACCATAGATACATCTACAACCATAGACACAGCTTCAACCATTTATACAGCTTCAACCATAGATACAGCTACAACCATAGATAAAGCTACAACCATAAATACAGCTACAACCATAGATACAGCTACAGACACAGCTTCAACCATAGATACAGCTTCAACCATAGATACAGCTTCAACCATAGATACAGCTACAACCATAGATACAGCTACAACCATATATACATCTACAGACACAGCTACAACCATAGATACAGCTACAACCATAGATACAGCTACAGACACAGCTTCAACCATAGATACAGCTTCAACCATAGACACAGCTACAACCATAGATACAGCTTCAACCATAGATACAGCTACAACCATAGATACAGCAACAACCGTATATACATCTACAGACACAGCTACAACCATAGATACAGCTACAACCACAGATACATCTACAACCATAGATACAGCTACAACCATAGATACAGCTACAACCATAGATACATCTACAACCATAGATACAGCTACAACCACAGATACATATACAGCCATAGATACAGCTACAACCATGGATACATCTACATCCATAGGACCCGCTTCAATCAAAGGTACGGCTTCAACCATAGATACAGCTACAACCATAGACACAGCTTCAACCATAGATACATCTACAACCATAGACACAGCTTCAACCATAGATACAGCTACAACCATAGATACAGCTACAGCCACAGCTTCAACCATAGATACATCTACAACCACAGATACATGTGCAACCATAGATACATCTACATCCATAGATACATCTACAACCATGGATACATCTACATCCATAGATACATCTACAACCATAGATACAGCTACAACCAAAGATACAGCTTCAACCATAAATACAGCTACAACCATAGATACAGCTTCAACCATACATACAGCTTCAACCATAGATACAGCTACAACCATAGATACAGCTACAACTATATATACATCTACAGACACAGCTTCAACCATAGATACATCTACAACCATAGATATAGATACATCTACAACCATAGATACAGCTTTAACCATAGATACAGCTTCAACCATAGATACAGTTACAACCATTGATACAGCTACAACCATTGATACAGCTACAACCATAAATACAGCTACAACCATAGATACAGCTACAACCATAGACACAGCTACAACCATAGATACAGCTTTAACCATAGATACAGCTTCAACCATAGATACAGCTACAACCATAAATACAGCTCCAACCATAGATACATCTACAACCATAGACACAGCTTCAACCATTTATACAGCTTCAACCATAGATACAGCTACAACCATAGATACATCTACAACCATAGATACAGCTTTAACCATAGATACAGCTTCAACCATAGATACAGTTACAACCATTGATACAGCTACAACCATTGATACAGCTACAACCATAAATACAGCTACAACCATAGATACAGCTACAACCATAGACACAGCTTCAACCATAGATACAGCTTTAACCATAGATACAGCTTCAACCATAGATACAGCTACAACCATAAATACAGCTCCAACCATAGATACATCTACAACCATAGACACAGCTTCAACCATTTATACAGCTTCAAACATAGATACAGCTACAACCATAGATACAGCTACAACCATAAATACAGCTACAACCATAGATACAGCTACAGACACAGCTTCAACCATAGATACAGCTTCAACCATAGACACAGCTACAACCATAGATACAGCTTCAGCCATAGATACAGCTACAACCATAGATACAGCTACAACCATATATACATCTACAGACACAGCTACAACCATAGATACAGCTACAACCACAGATACATCTACAACCATAGATACAGCTACAACCATAGATACATCTACAACCATAGATACAGCTACAACCACTGATACATATACAGCCATAGATACAGCTACAACCATGGATACATCTACATCCATAGGACCCGCTTCAATCAAAGGTACGGCTTCAACCATAGATACAGCTACAACCATAGACACAGCTTCAACCATAGATACATCTACAACCATAGACACAGCTTCAACCATAGATACAGCTACAACCATAGATACAGCTACAGCCACAGCTTCAACCATAGATACATCTACAACCACAGATACATGTACAACCATAGATACATCTACATCCATAGATACATCTACAACCATGGATACATCTACATCCATAGATACATCTACAACCATAGATACAGCTACAACCAAAGATACAGCTTCAACCATAGATACAGCTACAACCATAGATACAGCTTCAACCATACATACAGCTTCAACCATAGATACAGCTACAACCATAGATACAGCTACAACTATATATACATCTACAGACACAGCTTCAACCATAGATACATCTACAACCATAGATACAGCTACAACCATAGATACATCTACAACCATAGATACAGCTTTAACCATAGATACAGCTTCAACCATAGATACAGTTACAACCATTGATACAGCTACAACCATTGATACAGCTACAACCATAAATACAGCTTCAACCATAGATACAGCTTTAACCATAGATACAGCTTCAACCATAGATACAGCTACAACCATAAATACAGCTCCAACCATAGATACATCTACAACCATAGACACAGCTTCAACCATTTATACAGCTTCAACCATAGATACAGCTACAACCATAGATAAAGCTACAACCATAAATACAGCTACAACCATAGATACAGCTACAGACACAGCTTCAACCATAGATACAGCTTCAACCATAGATACAGCTTCAACCATAGATACAGCTACAACCATAGATACAGCTACAACCATATATACATCTACAGACACAGCTACAACCATAGATACAGCTACAACCATAGATACAGCTACAGACACAGCTTCAACCATAGATACAGCTTCAACCATAGACACAGCTACAACCATAGATACAGCTTCAACCATAGATACAGCTACAACCATAGATACAGCAACAACCGTATATACATCTACAGACACAGCTACAACCATAGATACAGCTACAACCACAGATACATCTACAACCATAGATACAGCTACAACCATAGATACAGCTACAACCATAGATACATCTACAACCATAGATACAGCTACAACCACAGATACATATACAGCCATAGATACAGCTACAACCATGGATACATCTACATCCATAGGACCCGCTTCAATCAAAGGTACGGCTTCAACCATAGATACAGCTACAACCATAGACACAGCTTCAACCATAGATACATCTACAACCATAGACACAGCTTCAACCATAGATACAGCTACAACCATAGATACAGCTACAGCCACAGCTTCAACCATAGATACATCTACAACCACAGATACATGTGCAACCATAGATACATCTACATCCATAGATACATCTACAACCATGGATACATCTACATCCATAGATACATCTACAACCATAGATACAGCTACAACCAAAGATACAGCTTCAACCATAAATACAGCTACAACCATAGATACAGCTTCAACCATACATACAGCTTCAACCATAGATACAGCTACAACCATAGATACAGCTACAACTATATATACATCTACAGACACAGCTTCAACCATAGATACATCTACAACCATAGATACAGCTACAACCATAGATACATCTACAACCATAGATACAGCTTTAACCATAGATACAGCTTCAACCATAGATACAGTTACAACCATTGATACAGCTACAACCATTGATACAGCTACAACCATAAATACAGCTACAACCATAGATACAGCTACAACCATAGACACAGCTTCAACCATAGATACAGCTTTAACCATAGATACAGCTTCAACCATAGATACAGCTACAACCATAAATACAGCTCCAACCATAGATACATCTACAACCATAGACACAGCTTCAACCATTTATACAGCTTCAACCATAGATACAGCTACAACCATAGATACAGCTACAACCATAAATACAGCTACAACCATAGATACAGCTACAGATACAGCTTCAACCATAGATACAGCTTCAACCATAGACACAGCTACAACCATAGATACAGCTTCAACCATAGATACAGCTACAACCATAAATACAGCTACAACCAAAAATACAGCTACAACCATAGATACAGCTACAACCATAGACACAGTTTCAACCATAGATACAGCTACAACCATAGACACAGCTTCAACCATAAATACAGCTACAACCATAGATACAGCTACAACCATAGACACAGCTTCAACCATAGATACAGCTTCAACCATAGATACAGCTACAACCATAGATACAGCTACAACCATAGATACAGCTACAACCATAGATACAGCTACAACCACAGATACATATACAGCCATAGATACAGCTACAACCATGGATACATCTACATCCATAGGACCCGCTTCAATCAAAGGTACGGCTTCAACCATAGATACAGCTAATCCATAGACACAGCTTCAACCATAGATACATATACAACCATAGACACAGCTTCAACCATAGATACAGCTACAACCATAGATACAGCTACAGCCACAGCTTCAACCATAGATACATCTACAACCACAGATACATGTACAACCATAGATACATCTACATCCATAGATACATCTACAACCATGGATACATCTACATCCATAGATACATCTACAACCATAGATACAGCTACAACCAAAGATACAGCTTCAACCATAGATACAGCTACAACCATAGATACAGCTTCAACCATACATACAGCTTCAACCATAGATACAGCTACAACCATAGATACAGCTACAACTATATATACATCTACAGACACAGCTTCAACCATAGATACATCTACAACCATAGATACAGCTACAACCATAGATACATCTACAACCATAGATACAGCTTTAACCATAGATACAGCTTCAACCATAGATACAGCTTTAACCATAGATACAGCTTCAACCATAGATACAGCTACAACCATAAATACAGCTCCAACCATAGATACATCTACAACCATAGACACAGCTTCAACCATTTATACAGCTTCAACCATAGATACAGCTACAACCATAGATACAGCTACAACCATAAATACAGCTACAACCATAGATACAGCTACAGACACAGCTTCAACCATAGATACAGCTTCAACCATAGATACAGCTTCAACCATAGACACAGCTACAACCATAGATACAGCTTCAACCATAGATACAGCTACAACCATAGATACAGCTACAACCAAAAATACAGCTACAACCATAGATACAGCTACAACCATAGACACAGTTTCAACCATAGATACAGCTACAACCATAGACACAGCTTCAACCATAAATACAGCTACAACCATAGATACATCTACAGACACAGCTTCAACAATAGATACATCTACAACCATATATACATCTACAGACACAGCTACAACCATAGATTCAGCTACAACCACAGATACATCTACAGCCATAGATACAGCTGCAACCATAGATACATCTACAGATACAGCAACAACCATACATACATCTACAACCATATATACATCTACATACACAGCTACAACCATAGATACAGCTACAACCATAGATACAGCTACAACCATAGATACATCTACAACCATAGATATAGCTATAACCACAGATATATCTACAGCCATAGATACAGCTACAACCATGGATACATCTACATCCATAGATACAGCTACAAACATAGATACAGCTACAACCATAGATACAGCTACAACCATAGATACATCTACAACCATAGATACAGCTACAACCATAGATACATCGACAGACACAGCTTCAACCATAGATACAGCTACAACCATAGATACATCTACAACCATAGATACATCTACAGACACAGCTTCAACCATAGATACAGCTACAACCATAGATACAGCTACAGACACAGCTTCAACCATAGATACAGCTACAACCGTAGATACAGCTACAACCATAGATACATCTTCAACCATAGATACATCTACAGGCACAGCTTCAACCATAGATACAGCTTCAACCATAGATACATCTACAACCATAGATACAGCTACAGACACAGCTACAACCATAGATACAGCTACATCCACAGATACATCTACAGCCATAGATACAGCTACAACCATGGATACATCTACATCCATAGATACAGCTACAACCATAGATACAGCTACAACCATAGATACATCTACAGACACAGCTACAACCATAGATACATCTACAGACACAGCTACAACCATAGATACATCTACAAACATATATACATCTACAGACACAGCTACAACCATACATACAGCTACAACCATAGATACAGCTACAACCATAGATACAGCTACAACCATAGATATTGCTACAACCACAGATACATCTACAGCCATAGATACAGCTACAACCATGGATACATCTACATCCATAGATACAGCTACAACCATAGATAAATCTACAGACACAGCTTCAACCATAGATGAAGCTACAACCATAGATACAGCTACAACCATAGATACATCTACAACCATAGATACATCTACAGACACAGCTTCAGCCATAGCTACATCTACAACCATAGATACATCTACAGACACAGGTTCAACCATAGATACAGCTACAACCATATATACATCTACAGACACAGCTACAACCATAGATTCAGCAACAACCACAGATACATCTACAACCATAGATACACCTACAACCAAAGATACAGCTTCAACCATAGATACAGCTACAACCATAGATACAGCTACAACCATAGATACAGCTACAACCATAGATACATCTACAGGCACAGCTTCAACCATAGATACATCTACACCCATAGATACATCTTCAACCATAGATACATCTACAGGTACAGCTTCAACCATAGATACAGCTTCAACCATAGATACATCTACAACCATAGATACATCTACAGACACAGCTTCAACCATAGATACAGCTACAACCATAGATACAGCTACAGTCACAGCTTCAACCATAGATACATCTACAACCATATATACATCTACAGACACAGCTACAACCATAGATACAGCTACAACCACAGATACATCTACAACCATAGATACAGCTACAACCATAGATACAGCTACAACCATAGATACATCTACAACCATAGATACAGCTACAACCACAGATACATATACAGCCATAGATACAGCTACAACCATGGATACATCTACATCCATAGGACCCGCTTCAATCAAAGGTACGGCTTCAACCATAGATACAGCTACAACCATAGACACAGCTTCAACCATAGATACATCTACAACCATAGACACAGCTTCAACCATAGATACAGCTACAACCATAGATACAGCTACAGCCACAGCTTCAACCATAGATACATCTACAACCACAGATACATGTACAACCATAGATACATCTACATCCATAGATACATCTACAACCATGGATACATCTACATCCATAGATACATCTACAACCATAGATACAGCTACAACCAAAGATACAGCTTCAACCATAGATACAGCTACAACCATAGATACAGCTTCAACCATACATACAGCTTCAACCATAGATACATCTACAACCATAGATACAGCTACAACCATAGATACATCTACAACCATAGATACAGCTTTAACCATAGATACAGCTTCAACCATAGATACAGTTACAACCATTGATACAGCTACAACCATTGATACAGCTACAACCATAAATACAGCTACAACCATAGATACAGCTACAACCATAGACACAGCTTCAACCATAGATACAGCTTTAACCATAGATACAGCTTCAACCATAGATACAGCTACAACCATAAATACAGCTCCAACCATAGATACATCTACAACCATAGACATAGCTTCAACCATTTATACAGCTTCAACCATAGATACAGCTACAACCATAGATACAGCTACAGCCATAAATACAGCTACAACCATAGATACAGCTACAGACACAGCTTCAACCATAGATACAGCTTCAACCATAGATACAGCTTCAACCATAGACACAGCTACAACCATAGATACAGCTTCAACCATAGATACAGCTACAACCATAGATACAGCTACAACCAAAAATACAGCTACAACCATAGATACAGCTACAACCATAGACACAGTTTCAACCATAGATACAGCTACAACCATAGACACAGCTTCAACCATAAATACAGCTACAACCATAGATACAGCTACAACCATAGACACAGCTTCAACCATAGATACAGCTTCAACCATAGATACAGCTACAACCATAGATACAGCTACAACCATAGATACAGCTACAACCACAGATACATATACAGCCATAGATACAGCTTCAACCATGGATACATCTACATCCATAGGACCCGCTTCAATCAAAGGTACGGCTTCAACCATAGATACAGCTACAACCATAGACACAGCTTCAACCATAGATACATCTACAACCATAGACACAGCTTCAACCATAGATACAGCTACAACCATAGATACAGCTACAGCCACAGCTTCAACCATAGATACATCTACAACCACAGATACATGTACAACCATAGATACATCTACATCCATAGATACATCTACAACCATGGATACATCTACATCCATAGATACATCTACAACCATAGATACAGCTACAACCAAAGATACAGCTTCAACCATAGATACAGCTACAACCATAGATACAGCTTCAACCATACATACAGCTTCAACCATAGATACAGCTACAACCATAGATACAGCTACAACTATATATACATCTACAGACACAGCTTCAACCATAGATACATCTACAACCATAGATACAGCTACAACCATAGATACATCTACAACCATAGATACAGCTTTAACCATAGATACAGCTTCAACCATAGATACAGTTACAACCATTGATACAGCTACAACCATTGATACAGCTACAACCATAAATGCAGCTACAACCATAGATACAGCTACAACCATAGACACAGCTTCAACCATAGATACAGCTTTAACCATAGATACAGCTTCAACCATAGATACAGCTACAACCATAAATACAGCTCCAACCATAGATACATCTACAACCATAGACACAGCTTCAACAATTTATACAGCTTCAACCATAGATACAGCTACAACCATAGATACAGCTACAACCATAAATACAGCTACAACCATAGATACAGCTACAGACACAGCTTCAACCATAGATACAGCTTCAACCATAGACACAGCTACAACCATAGATACAGCTTCAACCATAGATACAGCTACAACCATAGATACAGCTACAACCATATATACATCTACAGACACAGCTACAACCATAGATACAGCTACAACCACAGATACATCTACAACCATAGATACAGCTACAACCATAGATACATCTACAACCATAGATACAGCTACAACCACTGATACATATACAGCCATAGATACAGCTACAACCATGGATACATCTACATCCATAGGACCCGCTTCAATCAAAGGTACGGCTTCAACCATAGATACAGCTACAACCATAGACACAGCTTCAACCATAGATACATCTACAACCATAGACACAGCTTCAACCATAGATACAGCTACAACCATAGATACAGCTACAGCCACAGCTTCAACCATAGATACATCTACAACCACAGATACATGTACAACCATAGATACATCTACATCCATAGATACATCTACAACCATGGATACATCTACATCCATAGATACATCTACAACCATAGATACAGCTACAACCAAAGATACAGCTTCAACCATAGATACAGCTACAACCATAGATACAGCTTCAACCATACATACAGCTTCAACCATAGATACAGCTACAACCATAGATACAGCTACAACTATATATACATCTACAGACACAGCTTCAACCATAGATACATCTACAACCATAGATACAGCTACAACCATAGATACATCTACAACCATAGATACAGCTTTAACCATAGATACAGCTTCAACCATAGATACAGTTACAACCATTGATACAGCTACAACCATTGATACAGCTACAACCATAAATACAGCTTCAACCATAGATACAGCTTTAACCATAGATACAGCTTCAACCATAGATACAGCTACAACCATAAATACAGCTCCAACCATAGATACATCTACAACCATAGACACAGCTTCAACCATTTATACAGCTTCAACCATAGATACAGCTACAACCATAGATAAAGCTACAACCATAAATACAGCTACAACCATAGATACAGCTACAGACACAGCTTCAACCATAGATACAGCTTCAACCATAGATACAGCTTCAACCATAGATACAGCTACAACCATAGATACAGCTACAACCATATATACATCTACAGACACAGCTACAACCATAGATACAGCTACAACCATAGATACAGCTACAGACACAGCTTCAACCATAGATACAGCTTCAACCATAGACACAGCTACAACCATAGATACAGCTTCAACCATAGATACAGCTACAACCATAGATACAGCAACAACCGTATATACATCTACAGACACAGCTACAACCATAGATACAGCTACAACCACAGATACATCTACAACCATAGATACAGCTACAACCATAGATACAGCTACAACCATAGATACATCTACAACCATAGATACAGCTACAACCACAGATACATATACAGCCATAGATACAGCTACAACCATGGATACATCTACATCCATAGGACCCGCTTCAATCAAAGGTACGGCTTCAACCATAGATACAGCTACAACCATAGACACAGCTTCAACCATAGATACATCTACAACCATAGACACAGCTTCAACCATAGATACAGCTACAACCATAGATACAGCTACAGCCACAGCTTCAACCATAGATACATCTACAACCACAGATACATGTACAACCATAGATACATCTACATCCATAGATACATCTACAACCATGGATACATCTACATCCATAGATACATCTACAACCATAGATACAGCTACAACCAAAGATACAGCTTCAACCATAAATACAGCTACAACCATAGATACAGCTTCAACCATACATACAGCTTCAACCATAGATACAGCTACAACCATAGATACAGCTACAACTATATATACATCTACAGACACAGCTTCAACCATAGATACATCTACAACCATAGATACAGCTACAACCATAGATACATCTACAACCATAGATACAGCTTTAACCATAGATACAGCTTCAACCATAGATACAGTTACAACCATTGATACAGCTACAACCATTGATACAGCTACAACCATAAATACAGCTACAACCATAGATAAAGCTACAACCATAGACACAGCTTCAACCATAGATACAGCTTTAACCATAGATACAGCTTCAACCATAGATACAGCTACAACCATAAATACAGCTCCAACCATAGATACATCTACAACCATAGACACAGCTTCAACCATTTATACAGCTTCAACCATAGATACAGCTACAACCATAGATACAGCTACAACCATAAATACAGCTACAACCATAGATACAGCTACAGACACAGCTTCAACCATAGATACAGCTTCAACCATAGATACAGCTTCAACCATAGACACAGCTACAACCATAGATACAGCTTCAACCATAGATACAGCTACAACCATAGATACAGCTACAACCAAAAATACAGCTACAACCATAGATACAGCTACAACCATAGACACAGTTTCAACCATAGATACAGCTACAACCATAGACACAGCTTCAACCATAAATACAGCTACAACCATAGATACAGCTACAACCATAGACACAGCTTCAACCATAGATACAGCTTCAACCATAGATACAGCTACAACCATAGATACAGCTACAACCATAGATACAGCTACAACCATAGATACAGCTACAACCACAGATACATATACAGCCATAGATACAGCTACAACCATGGATACATCTACATCCATAGGACCCGCTTCAATCAAAGGTACGGCTTCAACCATAGATACAGCTACAACCATAAACACAGCTTCAACCATAGATACATATACAACCATAGACACAGCTTCAACCATAGATACAGCTACAACCATAGATACAGCTACAGCCACAGCTTCAACCATAGAGACATCTACAACCACAGATACATGTACAACCATAGATACATCTACATCCATAGATACATCTACAACCATGGATACATCTACATCCATAGATACATCTACAACCATAGATACAGCTACAACCAAAGATACAGCTTCAACCATAGATACAGCTACAACCATAGATACAGCTTCAACCATACATACAGCTTCAACCATAGATACAGCTACAACCATAGATACAGCTACAACTATATATACATCTACAGACACAGCTTCAACCATAGATACATCTACAACCATAGATACAGCTACAACCATAGATACATCTACAACCATAGATACAGCTTTAACCATAGATACAGCTTCAACCATAGATACAGTTACAACCATTGATACAGCTACAACCATTGATACAGCTACAACCATAGATACAGCTACAACCATAGATACAGCTACAACCATAGACACAGCTTCAACCATAGATACAGCTTTAACCATAGATACAGCTTCAACCATAGATACAGCTACAACCATAAATACAGCTCCAACCATAGATACATCTACAACCATAGACACAGCTTCAACCATTTATACAGCTTCAACCATAGATACAGCTACAACCATAGATACAGCTACAACCATAAATACAGCTACAACCATAGATACAGCTACAGACACAGCTTCAACCATAGATACAGCTTCAACCATAGATACAGCTTCAACCATAGACACAGCTACAACCATAGATACAGCTTCAACCATAGATACAGCTACAACCATAGATACAGCTACAACCAAAAATACAGCTACAACCATAGATACAGCTACAACCATAGACACAGTTTCAACCATAGATACAGCTACAACCATAGACACAGCTTCAACCATAAATACAGCTACAACCATAGATACAGCTACAACCATAGACACAGCTTCAACCATAGATACAGCTTCAACCATAGATACAGCTACAACCATAGATACAGCTACAACCATAGATACAGCTACAACCATAAAAACAGCTACAACCATAGATACAGCTACAACCATAGACACAGCTTCAACCATAGACACAGCTTCAACCATAGACACAGCTACAACCATAGATACAGCTACAACCATAAATACAGCTACAACCATATATACAGCTACAACCATGTACACAGCTTCAACCATAGATACAGCTTTAACCATAGATACAGCTTCAACCATAGATACAGCTACAACCATAAATACAGCTCCAACCATAGATACATCTACAACCATAGACACAGCTTCAACCATTTATACAGCTTCAACCATAGATACAGCTACAACCATAGATACAGCTACAACCATAAATACAGCTACAACCATAGATACAGCTACAGACACAGCTTCAACCATAGATACAGCTTCAACCATAGATACAGCTTCAACCATAGACACAGCTACAACCATAGATACAGCTTCAACCATAGATACAGCTACAACCATAGATACAGCTACAACCAAAAATACAGCTACAACCATAGATACAGCTACAACCATAGACACAGTTTCAACCATAGATACAGCTACAACCATAGACACAGCTTCAACCATAAATACAGCTACAACCATAGATACAGCTACAACCATAGACACAGCTTCAACCATAGATACAGCTTCAACCATAGATACAGCTACAACCATAGATACAGCTACAACCATAGATACAGCTACAACCATAAAAACAGCTACAACCATAGATACAGCTACAACCATAGACACATCTTCAACCATAGACACAGCTTCAACCATAGACACAGCTACAACCATAGATACAGCTACAACCATAAATACAGCTACAACCATATATACAGCTACAACCATGTACACAGCTTCAACCATAGATACAGCTTTAACCATAGATACAGCTTCAACCATAGATACAGCTACAACCATAAATACAGCTACAACCATAGATACATCTACAACCATAGACACAGCTTCAACCATGTATACAGCTTCAACCATAGATACAGCTACAACCATAGATACAGCTACAACCATAAATACAGCTACAACCATAGATACAGCTACAAACACAGCTTCAACCATAGATACAGCTTCAACCATAGATACAGCTTCAACCATAGATACAGCTTCAACCATAGACACAGCTACAACCATAGATACAGCTACAACCATAGATACAGCTACAACCATTGATATATCTACAACCATAGATAAGATTTTAGACAGGGACAATAGACACCTTGTCAGACTGACTGTCAGCTATGTCTGACATCAAAATGAATGAGAAGTATTGGCATTGATGATGACAATTTACGGTTACTGGCCTGATTCAAATACAAATGTTGAGAAATGTAATCTCTCCTAATATTGAATATTGGTTGCATTCTATATGCTGTCAACTGTCAGTATACAGGAGTAATTTTTTTTTCAACGAGGCCATGAATTTTATTAGACACAGCTTCAACCATAGATATAGCTTCAACCATAGATACAGCTACAACCATAGATATATCTACAACCATAGATATATCTACAGACACAGCTTCAACCATAGATACATCTACAACCATAGATACAGCTACAACCATAGATACAGCTTCAACCATACATACAGCTACAACCATAAATACAGCTACAACCATAGATACATCTACAACCATAGACACAGCTTCAACCATTTATACAGCTTCAACCATAAATACAGCTACAACCATAGATACAGCTACAACCATAAATACAGCAACAACCATAGATACAGCTACAGACACAGCTTCAACCATAGATACAGCTTCAACCATAGATACAGCTTCAACCATAGATACAGCTTCAACCATAGACACAGCTACAACCATAGATACAGCTTCAACCATAGATACAGCTACAACCATAGACACAGCTTCAACCATAGATACAGCTACAACCACAGCTACAGCTTTAACCGTAGATACAGCTTCAACCATAAATACAGCTACAACCATAGATACAGCTACAACCATAGACACAGCTTCAACCATAGATACAGCTACAGACACAGCTTCAACCATAGATACATCTACAACCATAGATACAGCTACAACCATAGATACAGCTACAACCATAGATACAGCTACAACCATAGATACAGCTACATCCATAGATACAACTACAACCATAGATACATCTACAACCATAGATACAGCTTCAACCATAGATACAGCTACAACCATAGATACAGCTACAACCAAAAATACATCTACAACCATAGATACAGCTACAACCATAGACACAGCTTCAACCATAGATACAGCTTCAACCATAGATACAGCTACAACCATAAATACAGCTACAACCATAGATACAGCTACAACCATAGATACAGCTACAACCATACATACAGCTATAACCATAGATACAACCATAGACACAGCTACTACCATAGATACAGCTACAACCATAAATACAGCTACAACCATAGACACAGCTTCAACCATAGATACATCTACAGACACAGCTTCAACCATAGATACATCTACAACCATAGATACATCTACAACAATAGATACATCTACAACCATAGATACATCTACAGACACAGCTTCAACCATAGATACATCTACAACCATATTTAACCCTTATTTTACCAGGTAAGTTGACTGAGAACACATTCTTATTTACAGCAACAACCTGGGGAATAGTTACAGGGCAGAAGAGGGGGGATGAATGAGCCAATTGTAAGCTGGGGATGATTTGGTGACCATGATGGCATGAGGGCCAGATTGTGAATTTAGCCAGGACACTGGGGTTAACACTTCTACTCTCATGATAAGTGCCATGGGATTTTTAGTGACCAATGAGAATCAGGACACATGTTTAACGTCCCATCCAAAAGACAGCACCCTACACAGGGTAATGCCCCCAATTACTGCCCTGGGGCATTGGGATATTTTCTTAGACCAGAGGAAAGGGTGCCTCCTATTGGCCCTCCAACATCACCTGGTCTCCCATCCAGGGACTGACCAGGAAAAGCCCTGCTTAGCTTCAGAAGCAAGCCAGCAGTGGTATGCAGTGTGGTATGATGTTGGCTAACCATACACATAGATGCAGCTACAGCCAAAGATACAGCTACAACCACAGCCAAAGCCACAGCCAGCCAAAGCCACAGCCAGCCAAAGCCACAGCCAGTCAAAGCCACAGCCAGCCAAAGCCACAGCCAGCCAAAGCCACAGCCAGCCAAAGCCACAGCCTGCCAAAGCCACAGTCAGTCAAAGCCACAGCCAGCCAAAGCCACAGCCAGCCAAAGCCACAGACAGCCACAGCTACAGTCAGCCAAAGCCACAGCCAGCCAAAGCCACAGCCAGCCAAAGCCACAGCCAGCCAAAGCCACAGTCAGCCAAAGCCACAGCCAGCCAAAGCCACAGCCAGCCAAAGCCACAGCCAGTCAAAGCCACAGCCAGCCAAAGCCACAGCCAGCCAAAGCCACAGCCAGCCAAAGCCACAGCCAGCCAAAGCCACAGCCAGCCAAAGCCACAGCCAGCCAAAGCCACAGCCAGTCAAAGCCACAGCCAGTCAAAGCCACAGCCAGTCAAAGCTACAGCCAGCCAAAGCCACAGCCAGTCAAAGCCACAGCCAGTCAAAGCCACATCCAGCCAAAGCCACAGCCAGTCAAAGCCACAGACACAGTCCTCCCACTTACAGTCTAACAGTCATGCAGACTGATTACATGGTCGGCCTTGTCTGCTGGTGATATTTCCTGGCCTGCAACGAACGGCTGATGCGAGGCAATCTATGTTTCCATGGAGACCAGCGAGCTGCAGTTGGGTTTAGATGTGCGCGGGGAGCAGAGAGAGCTGATGGGAAGGACTAGAGGTCCCAGAGGTTTCCACACCACATCTGTGGTCCCACCTGAGCATGATAAGTGGTTCACTCTCCAAACAGGAGTGCATAATTGCAGCAATATTGAATGGATTTAGTTTAATCGCCAAGGCGACCTGAGTCGAGGTTTCGGACTCTGAGAAATCTCACCTCCCTTACAGCAATATCTCCTTGCTGGCAACCAGGTTAGGTTTCATGATATATTACAAAGGGGACAATATTGGGCTCTCTAACTATGTATGTGTGTGTGTGTGTGTGTGGGGGGGCTGCATTCACAACAGCATTGGTATTCTTATTACCTCACTGTGTATAGAGGTTCTGATTGACCCCTGTGTATAGAGGTTCTGATAGACCCCTGTGTATAGAGGTTCTGATAGATCCCTGTGTATAGAGGTTCTGATTGACCCCTGTGTATAGAGGTTCTGATAGACCCCTGTGTATAGAGGTTCTGATAGATCCCTGTGTATAGAGGTTCTGATTGACCCCTGTGTATAGAGGTTCTGATTGACCCCTGTGTATAGAGGTTCTGATAGACCCCTGTGTATAGAGGTTCTGATAGATCCCTGTGTATAGAGGTTCTGATTGACCCCTGTGTATAGAGGTTCTGATTGACCCCTGTGTATAGAGGTTCTGATTGACCCCTGTCTATGGTGGTTTTGGTCCTGAATCAGCAGGGATGCTTTCCCTGTTAGAACGGGTGCTGATATGTAACTATGGCAACAGGGGGGGGGGGGGGGGGGGGGCTAACCTGCTGCATTCACAACAGCATTGGTATTCTTATTACCTCACTGTGTATAGAGGTTCTGATTGACCCCTGTGTATAGAGGTTCTGATAGACCCCTGTGTATAGAGGTTCTGATAGACCCCTGTGTATAGAGGTTCTGATTGACCCCTGTGTATAGAGGTTCTGATAGACCCCTGTGTATAGAGGTTCTGATAGATCCCTGTGTATAGAGGTTCTGATTGACCCCTGTGTATAGAGGTTCTGATTGACCCCTGTGTATAGAGGTTCTGATAGACCCCTGTGTATAGAGGTTCTGATAGATCCCTGTGTATAGAGGTTCTGATTGACCCCTGTGTATAGAGGTTCTGATTGACCCCTGTGTATAGAGGTTCTGATTGACCCCTGTGTATAGAGGTTCTGATTGACCCCTGTGTATAGAGGTTCTGATAGACCCCTGTGTATAGAGGTTCTGATAGATCCCTGTGTATAGAGGTTCTGATTGACCCCTGTGTATAGAGGTTCTGATTGACCCCTGTGTATAGAGGTTCTGATTGACCCCTGTCTATGGTGGTTTTGGTCCTGAATCAGCAGGGATGCTTTCCCTGTTAGAACGGGTGCTGATATGTAACTATGGCAACAGGGGGGGGGGGGGGGGCTAACCTGCTGCATTCACAACAGCATTGGTATTCTTATTACCTCACTGTGTATAGAGGTTCTGATTGACCCCTGTGTATAGAGGTTCTGATAGACCCCTGTGTATAGAGGTTCTGATAGATCCCTGTGTATAGAGGTTCTGATTGACCCCTGTGTATAGAGGTTCTGATAGACCCCTGTGTATAGAGGTTCTGATAGATCCCTGTGTATAGAGGTTCTGATTGACCCCTGTGTATAGAGGTTCTGATTGACCCCTGTGTATAGAGGTTCTGATAGACCCCTGTGTATAGAGGTTCTGATAGATCCCTGTGTATAGAGGTTCTGATTGACCCCTGTGTATAGAGGTTCTGATTGACCCCTGTGTATAGAGGTTCTGATTGACCCCTGTCTATGGTGGTTTTGGTCCTGAATCAGCAGGGATGCTTTCCCTGTTAGAACGGGTGCTGATATGTAACTATGGCAACAGGGGGGGGGGGGGGGGGGGCTAACCTGCTGCATTCACAACAGCATTGGTATTCTTATTACCTCACTGTGTATAGAGGTTCTGATTGACCCCTGTGTATAGAGGTTCTGATAGACCCCTGTGTATAGAGGTTCTGATAGATCCCTGTGTATAGAGGTTCTGATTGACCCCTGTGTATAGAGGTTCTGATAGACCCCTGTGTATAGAGGTTCTGATTGACCCCTGTCTATGGTGGTTTTGGTCCTGAATCAGCAGGGATGCTTTCCCTGTTAGAACGGGTGCTGATATGTAACTATGGCAACAGGGGGGGGGGGGCTAACCTGCTGCATTCACAACAGCATTGGTATTCTTATTACCTCACTGTGTATAGAGGTTCTGATAGACCCCTGTGTATAGAGGTTCTGATAGATCCCTGTGTATAGAGGTTCTGATTGACCCCTGTGTATAGAGGTTCTGATAGACCCCTGTGTATAGAGGTTCTGATAGATCCCTGTGTATAGAGGTTCTGATTGACCCCTGTGTATAGAGGTTCTGATTGACCCCTGTGTATAGAGGTTCTGATAGACCCCTGTGTATAGAGGTTCTGATTGACCCCTGTCTATGGTGGTTTTGGTCCTGAATCAGCAGGGATGCTTTCCCTGTTAGAACGGGTGCTGATATGTAACTATGGCAACAGGGCCAACTTCTAGCTTCAATCACTCTTCAAAAGGTCACATCTGCATGTTTAATAAAGATTAACACACACACACACACACCACACTTACACACTCACGCACCCACCCACACACACACGCATGTACGAACACACACAAAAACATACAAACGTACACACAGACAGACACAGACAAACACACGCACACACACACTTATAATGCTAAGCTTCTTCTCTACTTTGACTCCTTGCTTTAAAGAAATTGCTCAATTGCATCATTATCACGCAATAAAAAAAGTAAAGAGAATCTACCATCTAATGAATTTTACTGGGAAATCAGCTCAACTAGGAAATGCATAGATATCTGTGGCAGGACAATGTATGTAGATATTATGCTAAACGATTCATCATAAACAGATGCTCTGTGTATTTTTCAACAGAACTCTCCATATCTCCGTATTAATGAATATTTAAACACTTAAGAAGACACATCAAGGTCATTTAATTAATTAATTCCACTCCTCTCATTCGCCTTCCAAAGATTTGAGACCTCAGATATCCAACAGATGCTAAGCTATTATAAAATTACTTTTTTGCCCAGCTACCTTAGCAACAGTGACAGGGTGGGCTTGGCGGCATTCATTTGCAGTGTTGACACTTCTATTACAGCTTGGAGAGGTGTTCCATCTTCCAATGTGTTATTGTCAACTCTCAATCGTGCCTCCACTCAAACAATAGGAGTCGGTGTGAAGGTTGAAAGTGTGTGTGACTGAAAAAGGGAGCGGTATTCAGCGTGTGTGTGTGTGTGTGTGTGTGTGTGTGTGTGTGTGTGTGTGTGTGTGTGTGTGTGTGTGTGTGTGTGTGTGTGGGGGGGGGGGGGCGTGTGTGTGTGTGTGTGTGGGGGGGGCCTAGAGGAAAGATACAGTGAAGAGATCCATCACAGTTTAAAGGATTAGTCATCTCTAGCCAGGACACCAGAATCCATCTCAAATGGTATCCTATTGTAGAACACTACTTTTGACCGAGGCCTATAGGGCTCAGGTCAAAAGTAGTGCACTTTATAGGGAATAGGGTGCCATATGGGACGTAACACCACAACACCTCAAGGACCAGGATTGGGAAACAATGGTCTAGGCTCTAGGGGATAGATGTGCTGCTGTTGGGTGTTGGGTATTCCAACACAGCGCCATGATCACCAGCTGTTAGCAAGTGTCTCCAGATCCAGGCCGTTCCAAGCGGCACCCTATTGCCTATAGGGTACATGTGGGCCCTGGTCAAATGTAGTATACCATATGGGTGATTCCACAAAGTCGTGTTTAATGCCAAAATTCTATTTAAAAAAAATAGTTTCCAAATGTAGGACATTTATTTACATCAGGATATTTTCAATCCAAGGCAATAACAAACATAATGTTAAATTAACATAGTACAAAGTTATTGTTTATACAACTGTTTCTATTGAGAGATTACTATCCCAAACCCTGACTCCTAAACTTCATGTTTGAAAATAAATGTTTTTTATTTTATTTCAATAGAACATCTTGAGTTGTTTAATTATGACATTGAAAGATACTGATCTAATTAGTCGTTTTGTTTATATATAAAAAATCTCTGTCACTACACACACTTTAAAAGAATGTAGAATGAACACGTCTTAAGCCACAACCCTACAAATATCACCAGGTGATGGGATTGCACCCCTCTTCACTATGGACACATGGTGAGTAGTCTGTCTGCAGACACTTTTGGAGAACATTTGTGAGCAAGTTGGTCAGTCTTTGTGTATTTGTAAGAAGCGTCACTACCCAACATTTAATATATCAAAAAATATGTTAAGTACGGTTTTACGACATGTGAAGTGCACAAGTGCACACTTCAGGAAAAAGTGTTGAGTATTGAGATGCATAGCCAACAAAGGGGCTCCAACCCTTCACGCGCCCAAATATTGCATTTTGTTTTGGCCAAAACATAGATGTCTATAATGTGCTCTACTGTACTCTACTGTACTGTGTTCTATTCTACTGTACTGTATTGTACTCAAGTTTAATCTACTTTAGTTTCTAACATTTGAAGAAAGGGCCCATGGAGTCTTCATTTAGTTGTCTTGGTCTTGAGACCACATACATTTGGTCTTTAACTTTTCATGGTCTCAGCTCACTGGGTCTGGATCTTAGGAACAATGTCATGGTATAAATCTTCCTCTTGGCTCCTGGATATTACCTTAGTATTTGGTTTCCAAAACCATAGGCAACCCAATTTGAAGAAGACAATGCTGTCTGGTCATTGGCTGGTCACTCCCAATCCATAGGAATCTCTGCCGAGTTGACAACTTTTAAATAGTGGAAGCCCTCAACGTCTATACCAAAACGAGTTATTTCCATTTGGAGTCCTTTATTTATTTCTATGATTGACACTTGACACCGGAACTCCTGTTATTTTGCCTATATAAAAATAAGGTAAAGTGGTCATTTAAACATCTAACAAAATAATTAATTAGATGCATAAGTAATTCAATCAACCAACAAGTTTCAGATTCATACAATCAACGTTGAACATGTGTGCGTATGATTCTGTGTGTGTGTGCTCACGTGTGTGTGTGTGTGCTCCGATGTGTGTGTGTGTGCGCTCCACGTGTGTGTCTGGGCGCGCATCCTGATAAATGTTTTTAATAACGCTTGCTACTGTCTCAAACCTTTCTGATTGGTTCAAAAGAGACTGGCTGCACTTAGCAGCTTCTCATAACATCTGATGTAATTTAGTCATTTTCTCCAATTATATCCTTTGGCTGCGTTTCTGACTGAGAGGAAGCCACAAGAACCACTTGACTCCAGATCTACATGAAGGCCATTCAGAAGGTTACACTGTTCTAATCAATGAAGTTGTTTCACTTTTGGGATAATGAGGGTTTAAGAAGAACTGTAGAGATCTCCGTCTGACTCAACATCATGTATGTCATCTCTATAGGCCCTGTAATGCCTCCAACGCACGTACACACTATAGAGGGCACTGCATAGTGTGTGTGTGTACGTGTGTACGTGGGTGTACGTGTGTACGTGTGTGTACGTGTGTACGTGTGTGTACGTGTGTACGTGTGTGTGTGTGTGTATGTGTGTGCGTGTGCATGCATGTGTGCTTACGCTAGTGTGCTGAAGAATTTCACTGACCACATCTCAAGCGCATCTGAAATGGCAACCTATTCCAGGGCCCTAGTCAAAAGCAGTGCACTATATTGGGAATAGCATGCTATTTGAAAAACCTCCACCTAGCCATGTCTGCTCACCTGCCCGAGCTACTGAGCTGAAGCTGAAAAATACACAAACAAGCTCCCTGTTACACATTCCATGGACACACATGAAATATGAAGGTTCATGGGATGGTTCCATTACTGAACAGTTTACTATAAATGCCAGCATATTGCCTGCTCAGTATTCTACTGGGGATTTCTCTGGCATTCGTATTGCCTAACTCCTACACTCTAAAAAGAAAAGGTTCCTGGAAGATCTTTTAGGGGTTCTTCAAATTGAAACTGTGGGGGGACATCGTTAAGTTCTTCAAAGAACCCCCTTTAATTACTAATCAGCATAACAATAACAACACAATCATTTATTTGTCAATGTTTATTATGATTTTAGTGGCAAAGCCGAATTCAAACATCTAAATATGAGGTGAACTCCCAGCAGAGCTCCGAGTTTAATCAGTTTATCCTCTGGTGTGTTAATGTGTTGATAACCTTCGTCTCCGTAGACAGAATGATTTGCAGTGCGTGGTGATTGAACAGGTTTCTAGTTATATTCATCAGAGGTGTAGGTGGGGTGAATAGTCTGTGATTAGAAACATAATAATTACACACATGATCAACAAAACGTGCCCACGACAGTATTCATACCTTGGTTTTGTGTTAAATGTGAATGAAAGGACTGTTCACTTTTGACAATGGTTTTCATACACACACACCTTGTCCATAATATAAAGACCTCTGGGATCTTCATTGAAGAGGTCAGGGAGGAGGAAGATGGCTGCTGTGACTGAGTCCTATAACGTTTTAGAGAAACCATTAATACAAATTAGATGATAGCCCACATGTGATCTGCATAACATTATGCGACAAACCAATACCAATTGTACATATGTGTGCCTCCTCGTCAGTATACCTGCAGACATCTGCGCCCAATGCAGCTATAACCTACAACATATTCTTACCTCTTTGTTGATTGACATCCGTTGAATTGTGACCATTTTGTGTTTTAGAAAGAATTTTGAAAGAGAGAAAGTGCCAAACAACACAGCCATTTGCACAAATATGAAAAATTAGATGGTATAATCATAAAACAATATACATTTAGATCATACAAGGCAGAAACCTTAAACAGGAGATGTTAAACATGCTCAGTTATGTACCTGCACCTGCTGTTTTCTCCAATTCAAATCCAAAGTTAGGTTCCTGCAGGAACCCCCATGTAAGAGGTGCGTGACTGGCTGCAGGGAAGTCAGGCACAGGAGAGCAGAACTAGGTAATAACCGGAGCAGTTTAATATGAAAAAACCAACGGCACCCAGAACAACAAAATATGGGTACAAAATAACCCGTTGCGAACCAGTCAGAGTGCACAAACACTTTACCACAAACAATTTCACACACAGACATGGGAGGAACAGAGGGTTATATGCACAACAAGTAATGAGGGAATGTAAACCAGGTGTGTGGGAAAACAAGACAAAACAAATGGAAAATTAAAGGTGGATCGGCGATGGCTAGAAGACCAGTGACGTCGACCGCCGAACGCCGCCTGAACAAGGAGAGGGACCGACTTCGGCGGAAGTCGTGACACCCCAAGAACTAAGGAGGTTCCTCGATGATCCCCACCTCCTATGGGGTTCTTGGAAGTACCTTTTAAGGGGAGTTGTCAGTGGTAAAAACCCTAAGGTTCTTCAGAGAGAACCCTTGTTGAACCCTTAATTTTTAGAGTGTATGGTCACATACCTGACGATACTATAATCCTTCATTTATCTATTTATAAAATAGCCACTATAGGGTTGAGTGGAAGAAAATGAGAAGAGCCCTGGAGCACAGCAACAAACGCTAACGATAACATCCTTCATCTCCACTGAGCATTTCAACATAGGGGGTCTCACAAATGTCACCCTATTCCCTGTATAGTGCACAATTTTAACCAGAGCCCTTTGGGCCTTGGTCAAAAGTAGTGCACTATATAGAGAATATGGTGCCATTTGAGACGCAATGACTGACAGTCATATCCAGCTCAACCCGAGACCCCATCACACTAACAATTCCCTCAGACATCTCATAAAGACAGGACAGTCTTTACAAAGAGGTACATTTGCATGAAAATAACATTGTGTCAGTTGGAGCGGCGAAACCTTGGACCCGATATAGCTGAACTGCTCTTCTATTTGACTGACAGCACTGTGTGTGTGTACGTATATGTGTATGTGTGTGTACGTATATGTGTGTGGGTGTGTGTGTGTGTGTGTGTGTGTGTGTGTGTGTGTGTGTGTGTGTGTGTGTGTGTGTGTGTGTGTGTGGGGGCCTCTTCTATCTGACTGACACCTCTGAGGCTCGAGCCTCTAACAGCTGCATGTTGCCTACTGTTGCATTATTCACATTATATTCATAGGTGTCACATAGAATTCAACTAACAGTGATGGCGAAGATGGCAATGCTGATACGTGTGTGTGTGTTTGCGTGTGTGTGTGTGTGTGTGTGTGTGTGTGTGTGTGTGTGTGTGTGTGTGTGTGTGTGTGTGCATGTGTGTGTGTTTGCATGTGTGTGTGTGTGTGTGTGTGTGTGTGTGTGTGTGTGTGTGTGTGTGTGTGTGTGTGTGTGTGTGTGTGTGTGTGTGTGTGTGTGTTTGCATGTGTGTGTGTGTGTGTGTGTTTGCATGTGTGTGTGTGTGTGTGTGTGTGTGTGTGTGTGTGTGTGTGTGTGTGTGTGTGTGTGTGTGTGTGCATGTGTGTGTGTTTGCATGTGTGTGTGTGTGTGTGTGTTTGCATGTGTGTGTGTGTGTGTGTGTGTGTGTGTGTGTGTGTGTGTGTGTGTGTGTGTGTGTGTGTGTGTGTGTGTGTGTGTGTGTGTGCATGTGGGTTTGTGTGGGTTTGCATGTGTCTGTGTTTGCATGTGCGTGTGTGTTTGCATGAGCGTGTGTGTGCATGTGTGTGTGTTTGCATGTGCGCGTGTGCGTGTGTGTGTGTGTGTGCATGTATTTTATTTTGTAAATGTATTTTAACCTTATATTACCAGGTAAGTAGACTGAGAACACATTCTCATTTACAGAAATGAACAGGAGAAGAGTTACATGGGGGAGGAGAGGGGATGAATGAGCCAATTGGAAGTTGGGGTTGATTAGGTGGCCATTATGATATGAGGGCCAGATTGGGAACTCTCTAGGACCTCTCCAGTCTCATTAAGCTCCTGGAATACTGTAATCATAATGATAGGAGCTCTGAATGATAATGACAGGAGCTCTGAGTCTCTACTGTACTGTAATGATAATGATAGGAGCTCTGAGTCTCTACTGTACTGTAATGATAATGATAGGAGCTCTGAGTCTCTATTGTACTGTAATGATAATGATAGGAGCTCTGAGTCTCTATTGTACTGTAATGATAATGATAGGAGCTCTGAGTCTCTATTGTACTGTACTGATAATGATAGGAGCTCTGAGTCTCTACTGTACTGTAATGATAAATATATGAGCTCTGAGTCTCTATTGTACTGTAATGATAATGATAGGAGCTCTGAGTCTCTATTGTACTGTAATGATAATGATAGGAGCTCTGAGTTTCTACTGTACTATAATGATAATGATATGAGCTCTGAGTCTCTATTGTACTGTAATGATAATGATAGGAGCTCTGAGTTTCTACTGTACTATAATGATAATGATAAGAGCTCTGAGTCTCTATTGTACTGTACTGATAATGATAGGAGCGCTGAGTCTCTACTGTACTGTAATGATAAATATATGAGCTCTGAGTCTCTATTGTACTGTAATGATAATGATAGGAGCTCTGAGTCTCTATTGTACTGTAATGATAATGATAGGAGCTCTGAGTTTCTACTGTACTATAATGATAATGATATGAGCTCTGAGTCTCTATTGTACTGTAATGATAATGATAGGAGCTCTGAGTTTCTACTGTACTATAATGATAATGATAAGAGCTCTGAGTCTCTATTGTACTGTACTGATAATGATAGGAGCTCTGAGTCTCTACTGTATTGTAATAATGATAGGCGCTCTGAGTCTCTACTGTACTGTAATGATAATGATATGAGCTCTGAGTCTCTATTGTACTGTAATGATAATGATAGGAGCTCTGAGTCTCTACTGCATTGTAATGCTAATGATAGGAGCTCTGAGTCTCTATTGTACTGTAATGATAATGATAAGAGCTCTGAGTCTCTACTGTACTGTACTGATAATGATAGGAGCTCAATCTCTATTGTACTGTAATGATAATGATTGGAGCTCTGTCTCTACTGTAATGATAATGATAGGAGCTCTGAGTCTCTACTGTACTGTACTGATAATGATAGGAGCTCTGAGTCTCTACTGTACTGTAATGATAATGATAAGGAGCTCTGAGTCTCTACTGTACTGTACTGATAATGATAGGAGCTCTGAATCTCTATTGTACTGTAATGATAATGATAGGAGCTCTGAATCTCTATTGTACTGTAATGGATAATGATTGGAGGGCTCTGTCTCTACTGTACTGTACATGTATCTCTACCCTTACCTCTCTCTCTCTAAAGCTTTATTGGAATGGAGAGTGTACTCTATCTTTCTCACTCTCTTTCTCTGTCTCTCCCTCTCCCTCTCTCTCTCTCTCTCTCTGTCCCTCTCTCTTGCTCGCGCTCTGTAGTCAATTCAATCTTTTCAATTCAAAAGGCTTTACTGGCATGGAGAGTGTACTCTATCTGTCTCTGTCTCTGTCTTAGTGTTATGAGAAGCGAAGCACCTGTGTAATCTAGGGCAGCCCCTGCTCTCTGCCAGCTCCTGTCTTTGTGGGCCAGGAGGGCAGCCTGCCTGGCATTGGCTGCTGTGATTGTGGCTGAGTCTGGGCCTTTACAAAGAGGCCCTGGGAGTCTGCCGCCTCAATTCAATTGAGCCCCTTAATGATGAAGGCTGGCTCAGGAGCTAGTGGGGAGAGCTGGCACACTAGTTCGGCAGTACCGCGGCCCACGCACCAATCGCCTCAATGGTTATGCTAACAGTGAGAGAGGAGGGATGGGGGGGGGGGGTGGTCACTTGGTGTTGCCATAACCCCCCACATTGGGGCCACAAAAAAGAGAAGATTATGAAGGGCAGGTTCACGTAAGACAAATGGTGCTGTTTTTGGAAATTGATTAGCGATTGTCAAGAATGCACAGAAATGCAGTTTAGTTCAGATTATTTGTTTGCGATATCTGATCTATAGGCTAAGAGAGCTTCATAAACTGTTTATTCGATTGCGGAGTTTGAATAGTCTGAGAAGACAAAAACATATTTGTTGAGAATCACAACACAGGGCACAAAATCATTTCTAGCTCTTAAAGGGGCAGTAGCCTACATTTGGTGTACAATTTTCAGTTACAGTATTATTTAATCTGCAGTTATTCTTCTATTTATCCTGTTACCAATAGTATTTACATGTTAATAATATCTTCTTATTAAAACTATTACTTCTCATCTTTTAACTAAATTGTATTTATTTTTTATTTTATTTCACCTTTATTTAACCAGGTAGGCAAGTTGAGAAAAAGTTCTCATTTACAACTGCGACCTGGCCAAGATAAAACAAAGCAGTGTGACACTGACAACAACACAGAGTTACACATGGAGTAAACAAACAAGCCAATAACACAATAAACAAGTCAATGATACAGTAGAAAAAATAAAGTCTATATACAGTGTGTGCAAAAGGCATGAGGACGTAGGCAATAAATAGGCCATAGGAGCAAATACTTACAATGTAGCAGATTAACACTGGAGTGATAAATGAGCATATGATGATGTGCATGTAGAGATACTGGTGTGCAAAAGAGCAGAAAAGTAAATAAAATAAATACAGTAAGGGGATGAGGTAGGTAGATAGGGTGGGCAATGTACAGACGGCTATGTACAGCTGCAGCGATCGGTTAGCTGCTCAGATAGCTGATGTTTATTGTTGGTGAGGGAAATAAAAGTCTCCAACTTCAGCGATTTTTGCAATTCGTTCCAGTCACTGGCAGCAGAGAACTGGAATGAAAGGCGGCCAAATGAGGTGTTGGCTTTGGGGATGATCAGTGAGATATACCTGCTGGAACGTGTGCTACCGGTGGGTGTTGTTATCGTGACCAGTGAACTGAGATAAGGTGAAGCTTTACCAAGCATAGTCTTATAGATGACCTGGAGCCAGTGGGGCTGGCGACGAATATGTAGCGAGGGCCAGCCGACTAGAGCATACAGGTCGCAGTGGTGGGTGGTATAAGGTGATTTGGTAACAAAACGTGATAGACTGCATCCAGTTTGCTGAGTAGAGTATTGGAAGCTATTTTGTAGATGACATCGCCGAAGTGCAATCTATTAGCTTCCAAAATGTAAGTATGTATATCTAGCGGTCTGATAACACATTCTGATGGAATGGCTTTTCCTGCACTTTGTAAAAACCCAGAGTGCATTGAGTGAATATTGGAAGATCTTGGTTCCTTTCTAAACATAGCAATGTGAATGCAAAGAGGACTCGGATCACAAAATAGGTGAAGTGAATTGGCACAAAGCCAGAGCAGTGTGAATATAAAGATACCCGAGTTCTTTTGCTGTTTTTGACCCCGGAGTTCACTTTAAAGAGGACTGAGATCGGTTCTTTTAAAGAGGACTATGTGAAAACACCCTTAGAAAAAAGGGTTCCAAAAGGGTTCTTCGGCTGTTCCCATAGAAGAACCCTTTTTGGTTCCAGGTTGACAATTTTTTAGAACTCCTTTAGGTTCATGGAAACCATGTGTTTGATATATTTGATACCATTCCACTCCAGCCATTACTACGAGCCCATCCTCCCCAGTTAATGTGCCATCAACCTCCTCTGGAACCAAAGGGGATCTACCTAGAAGCAGAAAGGGTTCTCCTATGGGGACAGCTGAAAAAACATTTTAGGTTCTAGATAGCACCTTTTTTTCTAAGAGTGTATGCACTAAAAGGCTATTCGATTGGGATACGCAATAGAACATTGAAGGCTCATTATCATCTGCCCTGTCACAGCAGGTAGCCTAGTGGTTAGAGCATTGGGCCAGTAACTGCAAGGTTGCTAGTTCAAATCCCTGTACTGACAAGGTGAAACATCTCTTGATCTGCCCTTGAGCAAGGCACTTACCCCTAATTGCTCCAAGTTTCCTGACAATAATGGCTGGCTGGGACCCCACTGTCAGGGGGAGTTGGGATATTCAAAAAATACCACTTTAACAATACATCTCTCTCGCACAGGTTACTGCACATGCATGGAAACACGTTGCATTTTGTCACGTCCTGACCAGTATAAGGGGTTATTTGTTATTGTAGTTTGGTCAGGACGTGGCAGGGGTGTGTTTGTTTTGTGTTGTCGGGGTTTTTTGGGTTGTGTTCTATGTTTTGTATTTCTATGTTCTATTTTCTAGCTTTCTATTTCTATGTCTAGTTTATTGTTTTGACCTTCAATTGGAGGCAGCTGTTCCTCGTTGCCTCTAATTGAAGGTCCTATTTAGTAGGGGTGTTTTTTATGGGTTTTGTGGGTAGTTGTTCCTTGTTTAGCTGTGTGCCTGACAGGACTGTTTTTCGTCGTTCTTTTTGTTCAGTGTTCATTTTTTGTTTAATAAAGAAGATAATGAGCATTCACATTCCCGCTGCGTTTTGGTCCAATCCTTACGTGACACATTTAAGCACCCCGTACCTTACCTTTTCAACAAGCCGTCTGAGGTACAACGTTCAGCTGTGAATAAGGTCTATTCAATCCCCCGCTCTTCAACATCTCATTCTGCTCATGTCCTGTAACACTCACACAATGCAGTTGGTATTCACTTAACAACGCAGACTTACTGAAACTTTGGAGTGGCAAGGTTAGGTTACAGGCAGCCAGCCAAATAAGAGAGTATACTTTATTTTTCAACTTTTGAACATTGGTGAATTTTATATTTTTGTGTCATTGTAGGCCGGTATAAATGTATATTGTATTCTTTCACAGTTTGACCATGAAAAGCTATGAGCTATGTGAGTTCACTCACAGCAGCAGGTAAAGTCGTCCCTGAGAAGCGTAGCTACATTTATTTTCATTTCATCTCTCATCTGTTTATTTTTTTGTCTTCCAGAGGGGTGTGACCTTTCTCTGTGTATGATCCATCATCAAATCAACTGTATTCATGAAACCCTTCTTACATCAGCAAATGACACAAAGTGCTTGTACAGAAACCCAGCCTAAAACCCCAAACAGCAAGAAACGCAGATGTAGAAGCACGGTGGCTAATAAAAACTCCCTAGAAAGGCAGGAACCTAGGAAGAAACCTAGAGGAACCAGGCTCTGAAGGGTGGCCAGTCCTCTTCTGGCTGTGCCGGGTGGAGATTATAACAGAACATGGCCATTAAGGCCAGATCGTTCTTCAAGATGCTCAAACGTTCATAGATGACCAGCTGGGTCAAACAGGGTTATCCATCCCACAGACCTAACTTTATAAAAGTCATCTTTCAAAACAAAGTTACATTCTCCTGAATCAGCCAATGAATGAGCCAGGCCTAAGGTGAATGTTTGTTGGTTATTTCCAAGTCAGAACAATTCATCTTCAGACAGATTGGCAGACAGAATGACGATCACTTGATGCTAAAGATGGACAGTGAATATCAATGAGACCAACCTGCATTCAATGGTTCAATAAAAAAAAAAATAGACTGACAGACTTCCAGCTAACCTATAGATAGATAGAGATTAAACAAAACACCCACCATCAGCTGGTCTTGCCATCTGTCCCCAGCCAGAGAGGAGAGTTGTCCCCTGGACAGCTGCCTGGCCTGGGTGTACTGTAGCCCCAGCAGGCTGTACAGTACCTGGCTCTCAGCCCCAACCTCCAGCCAAGCTCTGTCAGCAAGCATGGAGCTCCACACCAGCTGGAGGCCACAGGCATTAGTCTTGAACCTGTGGGGACAAAAGGAGAAAATAGTTCAGTATCTTTGGTGCTGATATAGACTGGCCCCTGTGCTGTCTGCCGCTTTAGAGAGGAGCTTGAGGCCAAGGGCTCAACAAGTATATCCGTATAACGATGCGGTTTAACGCTGGCCTCGCACAGTGTAAACATTTCAAATATCTTCACCCGCTATTGCATTTATTTGGGTTGGGTTAGGGTTAGCTAACCCTACCTCTTTTCCTAACCTTAACCTAAGTCTCATTAAACCTCTTAAATGTGAAGTCCCCAAATTCGGGGACCCTGTTTGATTTGTTTTATTCAATTAAGTCTGGTATGAGAATGGTAGCCCCTATCTGCAAAAGCAGGGTGTCTGCTGAAAGCTGAGTATATTGGCTATTGATTGGTGCCTTCAAATCTTTGGTATGACTTACTACCATATATGGGCATACGAATGTATAATGGCAGGCTGAGCCGATTACCTTATTTCAAGATGGCTGCTACTTACATTCCTGTTAGCGTTGTGAAGCATAAACTAAAGTAACACGGAATACATTAATACACACCGAAAGCAGTGACTCCACAGATCATGAGGATATCTTATTTGTCTGCCTGTATCCTACCGTTATTGATCACCAGCCTCGAGAGTCAAAATGTTTATTTTACACGTTTTCACCAAACAGCAAAAATCTTACACGGTAAGCTTTCATTTGGTCTGTGTTTGAGCTATGGCTACATGGGGGTTATCAAATTAATCCGTAGGTTGGTAGGAACAAATATAGTGAAATTACCACATTGGGACACTTTGGAGAGGTTGAAAGGACACCTGAATGTACCCTGGATACCCCATAACACCACCACAATGTTTGAGTGAAGCTGATATGGTATAAATTGTGTTTTTATGCTGAACAAATGGCATTTAGGGATTGCAAATATGTTATAGCACTGGAATTATCTAATACATATGTGACTTTGGAGAGGTTTAGGGACACTTGGAAATGTGACCACACCTGACACTACTTACTAAAACATCTGCCCATTTCTAATTGTTAGGTCTATCAATCCCATTTATTTTCTGATATTGTTCACATGTTGTGGAAGCCATCTGATGTGTTTCTAGCTCCAGTCGTCAATAATTCACTTACAGCTTGTCATTGAAAGATGATATTAAAAATAACTCTTATTTTGTGTGCTTGATCTTGTGTATTCTGAGCTATGTAACTCCCATTTATCTTCTGATAATTTCCTCCTAATCTCCCAGATGTCTTCTTTCCAAATATACCAAGTTTTTGCATGTCAGAATCATGTAATTACACATGAATAGCAGTTACTTTTGGGTATGTCTAATTAAGCAGAAATCTACATTGTGCCATTACATTTATCTCTTAACCTGCTACGTTAATTATCATGAGGCCTACAGTTCAAGGCTGAAGGCCTACAGTTCAAGGCTGAAGGCCTACAGTTCAAGGCTGAAGGCCTACAGTTCTAGGCTGAAGGCCTACAGTTCTAGGCTGAAGGCCTACAGTTCTAGGCTGAAGGCCTACAGTTCAAGGCTGAAGGCCTACAGTTCAAGGCTGAAGGCCTACAGTTCTAGGCTGAAGGCCTACAGTTCTAGGCTGAAGGCCTACAGTTCTAGGCTGGTGGCCTACAGTTCTAGGCTGAAGGCCTACAGTTCTAGGCTGGTGGCCTACAGTTCTAGGCTGAAGGCCTACAGTTCTAGGCTGTAGTTCACTCTAGGTGTTTGCTAAAAAGTTGATTCTAGTTGTTCTTATTTTCTGGATTTCGTTTTGTATTTTTGTTGATTGCTGAACATTTATCACTTGCTGTAAATAAAACATCTGACTTTACCTGGAAGACTGTCATCCAGCAGCTTCCTGCCATCTCCCTTGGCCTGAGCACATTACGTTTTCTCAATCCAAACTGGTCAAATAGGAGAAATACGCAGGAATCTGTATTCTGTGTGGGCAAAATATATTGACATTTGTGGTGCTACACATCTCTCTCTCGCTCTTACTTTCTCTCTCTTTCTTTCACCCTCATCAAACTAGCCAAGGCTTTTTAGAATAGTAGTTCAAGCGGTGACATCTAGTGTTGGAGATACGTACATGCATTGATGCTCAGGGATTACCATATTGAACGATAATACATTAGAGATAACATATCTAGCTAGAATATTCTCTACATGAGTTTGATCAGTAGCCTAGGCCTATGTGATGGATATACGTAGGCTGAAGGAAGTAGCAAGGCCACACATTAAGGTGAATGTTCTTTCAGTAGATCAATAATTGTTTTCATATTTGGGGAACACTTGACACCCAGCGTCATAACACGTTATGGCTTTATCATAACCATGTCATAATATGTCATAACAGCTGATATAAGTTGTCATAACCTGTTATAATATGGACCTACAAAATGTACCACACAAGGCAAAACATTGCCTTACACCATAGCCTACATGTCAACAGTATCTTTATGTTGTGTATATATATTAAATTATCATTGTAATTGCGGACACATTGATGTCAGACATGCACCTACCCCAAAGCTCTGTTGTGGATGACTGGGATGAATGCTGGAGCAGATTTCAGGAGCAGGTCAAGACACCCTCTTTTTGACTGATGACTGTTATGAGGGCATGTACTGTACGTGATAGGCCTATCTGGCTTATATGATTATGATAGTCATAATCTTTTTTTGACAGTGTCATAAAGTTTCTTCCTAGTCCAAGTAAAGTTACACAGGATGGTCATAAATCTCCATGACAGTGGCATAAAATTATTTTAAATATGATGAAAAAAAAACATGACTGTAATTAATTCATTACAACATCAACAAAGGATTTAAGAAACAACGAAAGGAATTTTCTTGGCAGGGAAAAAACTAATTTCTGGGTTTGTGGGTTTTGATACTCCTATACAGGTCTCATAACCAGTCATAAAATAATGCAATATATGTCGCAACAGGTGTAAATATATGGGTCAACATTTGTTATTGAAGTAGAAGTCCTGGGAGTGCATTCTGACGAAGACAGCAAAGGTAATAACATTTTTCTTATAGTAAATCTGATTTTGGTGAGTGCTAAACTTGGTGGGTGTCTAAATAGCTAGCCCTGTGATGCCGGGCTATCTACTGAGAATATTGCAAAATGTGCTTTCACCGAAAAGCTATTTTAAAATCGGACATAGCGAGTGCATAGAGGAGTTCTGTATCTATAATTCTTAAAATAATTGTTATGTTTTTTGTGAACGTTTATCGTGAGTAATTTAGTAAATTCACCGGAAGTTTGCGGGGGGTATGCTAGTTCTGAACGTCACATGCTAATGTAAAAAGCTGGTTTTTGATATAAATATGAACTTGATTGAACAAAACATGCATGTATTGTATAACATAATGTCCTAGGGTTGTCATCTGATGAAGATCATCAAAGGTTAGTGCTGCATTTAGCTGTGGTTTGGGTTTATGTGACATTATATGCGAGCTTGAAAAATGGGTGTCTGATTATTTCTAGCTGGGTACTCTGCTGACATAATCTAATGTTTTGCTTTCGTTGTAAAGCCTTTTTGAAATCGGACAGTGTGGTTAGATTAACGAGAGTCTTGTCTTTAAAATGGTGTAAAATAGTCATATGTTTGAGAAATTGAAGTAATAGCATTTCTAAGGTATTTGAATAACGCGCCACGGGATTCAACTGGCTGTTGAGTAGGTGGGACAATTTCGTCCTGCTGACCCTAGAGAGGTTAACCCTAACCCTATCCCCTAACCTAGCTAACATTAGCCAGCTAGCTAATGTTGGCCACCTAGCCCTCTAGCTTGCTTCGTAACATATCATACGTTTTTCTAATTCGTAACAAATTGTATATTTAGAAAATTCGTAACATATTGTACAACTTGCAAATTCATAAAATATTGTGCATTTTGAAAATTCTTAACAAATAATACGAATTGTAATTTGTAAAATATCAAATGAAATGCGTGATGGACATCCACAAATTAATACATGCCATACCAAAATGAGTATCTCGGATTTACATAAAATAATATTACGAAATGCTCTGAGACCAGGTTGCATATTTCCATATCGGAATGAATGGGCAGTTGTTTTCTGTTCATTGCGATGTAAAGAGGGAGTGCTGAATGTTGCAATAGAGTATCGTCAGTTTACCGCCAGACAGCAGCATCACCTTGAAGATGCAAACTCGCCAATTCTGATTTGGGACCAACGTGGCTCAATTCAGAGCACACTGAGTGCTTGCTTTGTCCGGGACGTTAGCACTGCCACACGACACTTCAGATGAGTCTTGGATGGTGCTCAGAGGAATTTAGCCTAGAGTTCACCGTTTTTGTAATGCTTTTCTTTTACAACTAATATTACCATCAGAAGCGTTGCTGATCTTTACCGTGCCAATTATTTTGCTAATGGGTCGTTTTAGTGGATGTTCCCTCATGATTTCAGTGAGAAGATGACTTCGTTTACTTTGCTCTGCTCGGTCGTGTGATTGCAGTGGGATAGCGGACGCTCACATTCAACGCTGGACTGAGAGCATAGCTGTTCTCATCAAATATAACGATTGTTTTGTTTTTATCAGTCTCGTGCTTATCGTTGATGACAATAGCCTAGCGCTGTCATACGTTTGAGTTGCCATAGACCGCCAACAGACACAACCTGAACGTCGTTTCAACTTCTGGTCGTTTCTTTGACAACTGTCTTGACGGAGGAAGAATATGTTGATGAAGGAATATAGAATATGTATGCCGCTCACTGTGGAAGAGGTAAGTTAGGGTACTTATATCTCCCAGTTTTTCTGAACATTTTGCGTTTTCTCCTGTCCTACAACTAAACCTAAAAATGTGAAAAGTTTAGGCAGTTGCGTGGAAGGTATCATTTTGGTCATTGTATGGAATGTCTACCATGCTAGTTGCAACCTGGATGGAGTAGGTAGGTATGCCATTTTCTTGTGAAGAACTTTTGTACCACACTGATTTTAAGAGTTATTTAGAGTACTGTAGGCTAAACCACAGGGTGGTGCTATTGGAAGTATGCTAGGTCTACGCCATACTTTCCTTGTTTGATTTGTTGGGTTTGAGTGCAAAATCTTCACACAAGTATCTAAGACACTAAGCAAAAAATGTAAGAGATGTTACAGTATGTTGTCTGTGTGTGTCACCCTGCTAGCCTACTCATACGACCATTTCTGGCACTCTGTAACTACAGTGCCTCTGTAACGGTTTCCCTCTGGTACAAATATAGAGGTGACTGATCGTTTGTTTGATAGATTGATTGAATAACACAGGCTTATCTGCTGGTTATTATGTGTCTTTCAGGAGCAACCCTGCTCTGACTCCGTTTCAGGGAGCTGGGTGTCCAGATGGCTAGGCTTGCTCTTGGTCATTTGTTCTGTGTTGTTGCGAGCACCATTTGGTTATCATTAACTTTAGATTTGGTAGTCACAGCTCTCTGCCCATATTATGTCAACTGGGGCTGGTTTATTTTATTTTAGATAATCAACAACATTACTTTTATTTGGGAACCATTTTTTGGGGAGATGTGGACACTGATTTTCTTTGTTTGGTTACGTTTAATGTGTTCCTTGTTCCTTTATCCTTGACCATCATTTTGAGCCTAGGAGTGTGTTTCTGTACTTCACAGACCATTACTTTAAAAATAAATATTTATATGACGAGAGGAAAGAGAGTCGAAGAGCGAGTAACAGTGCATTCGGAAAGTATTCAGACCCCTTAACTAATTCCACATTTTGTTACGTTACAGCCTTGTTGTCACGAATGTCGTATGAAGGAGCGGACCAAAGCACAGCGTGTGTATCGTTCCACATTTTATTATAACTGTGAAACTATGCAAGACATACTAATAAACAAAACAACAAACCGTGACGAAGAGGTGCAACATACACTAACTGAAAAATAATCTCCCACAAAACCTAGTGGGAAAAACAACAACTTAATTAGACAACGATGACCAGCTGCCTCTAATTGGAGATCATCCAAAAAACAACATAGAAATACAGAAACTAGAACATAACAACATAGAAAATCTAAACTAGACACAACCCCGTCACGCCCTGACCTACAACACACTTTAACACACTTATCAGGACGAGTACGGGAAGCTGACACAGGTGGCATTGGATGACTAACACGCTCCTCAGGGCGAATGCCGTGCATACTACGCCAAACCAAATCTCTCTTCACTCTCCTCCAATTTATCCAACATTTCCTCAAACGTCTCTAAATCTCCCCTCCGTTCACTCTCCTCCAATTTATCCAATATTTTCTCAACGGACTCTGACTCACCCCAATATTCCTCTTTGCTCTCCGACTCGTCCCTCGGCCTCGCCGACCAACGAATGTGCCCCCCCCCAAAAAAAATATTTTGAGATTGCTTCTTGGGCTTGCGTTGTTGCTGTGCTAGTTCCTCGTATCGTCACCGTTCCTCTCTTGCTATCTCCGCCTGCTTGCCTTGATGGTATAACGCCTCGTAATATCGCCGTTCTGCTCTCGCTACTTCAATCTCCTCCTTTGGACGGCGATACTCCCCGGGCCTTGTCCAGGGTCCTGCCCCATCCAGGATTTCCTCCCAGGTCCAGTCCTCCTGACCCCGCTGCTTGGTCCGTTGGTGGTGGGAGATTGTCACGGTTGTCGTAGGATGAAGGAGTGGACCAAAGCGCAGTGTGTGTATCATTTCACATTTTCTTTATTAAACTGTGACACTATGCAATACATATTAATAAACAAAACAACAAACCGTGACAAAGAGGTGCAACATACACTAACTCAATGTAACGCCCTGGCCATAGAGAGGGTGTTTTGTTCTCTATTTTTGGTTAGGCCAGGGTGTGACATGGGTGGGCGTTCTAGGTTTCTTTTTCTATGTTGGTGGTTTTCTTTGTTTCGGCGTGTATGGCTCTCAATCAGGAACAGGTGTAGATCGTTGTTGCTGATTGAGAGTCATACATAGGCAGCCTGTTTTTCCTTTGGGGTTTGTGGGTGAATGTTTTCTGTCTAGGTTTGTTAATCCTGACAGGACTGTTTGGCTGTCATTCCTTGTCGTGTTTTCTTTTTGTATAGTGTTCATTCGTTTATTAAAATCCTTAATATGAACACATCCTCTGCTGCACCTTGGTCTCAATCTGACGACGGCCGTTACACTCAAAATACAATCTCCCACAACCCAAGGTGGGAAAAACAACTACTTAAGTATGATTTCCAATTAGAGACAACAATGACCAGCTGCCTCTAATTGGAGATCATCCCCCCCAAAAAACATAGAAATACAGAAACTAGAACATAACAACATAGAAAATCTAAACTAGAAACAACCCCGTCATGCCCTGACCTACTCTACCATAGAAAATAACAGCTTCTTGTCACGTCCTGACCATAGTAAGATGTGATTTTCTATGGTAGAGTAGGTCAGGGCATGACAGGGGGTGTTTTGTGGTTTTCTATGTTTTCTATTTCTATGTTCTTAGGTTCTAGTTTTTGTATTTCTATGTTGGCTTGTTTGGGATGATCTCCAATTGGAGGCAGCTGGTCCGCGTTGTCGCTAATTGGAGATTATATTTAAGTAGGGGTTTTTCTTCCTGGGTTTTGTGGGTGATAATATTTTGAGTAGTGTTTGTTTCTCTCTGCGTCACGGGTTTGTTGTTTTGTTAATTCAGCTATTTATGTATTGCAAAGTTTCACGGATTAAATAAAATGTGGAACTACAACCACGCTGCACTTTGGTCCGCTCCTTTCGACAGCCATGACACTTCTATGGTCAGCACGTGACAAGTGAAATCATCCCATGTGAAGAGTCAACTAATTTAATTAAACTTCAATTCGTAACTAAAATGTTTTTTTTATTTCTATTGGAAGGATTTCATATTTAGCAATTATGTCTACTTATGATAAGGTAAACTGTTTATGTTTCTGTTTCCATATGATATGGTAAATATATCCAATGCATAAAACATCTACATTTAACTGGTATTTGCATATATTTTCGTTAATTCCCATATATTCCCGTTAATTCCCATGGAAAGTTTCCAGCTCTGAATATTCCCCAAAATGTGCAACCCTATCTGGGATTTAGTTCAGCTCATGAAACATGGGACTAACACTTTACATGTTGTGTTAATATTTTTGTTCTGTATATAATGTATATTTAAACATTTTGAACTTAAAAAAAAATATTGAAAAAATTAGAAGCTTTGTTTTAAAAAAAAAAGAGTCAACTACAAAATTGTATAATGATTTTATGAGTTCTGTCACATGTCATCTCTGCAGCTGCATCCCAGACAGGGTCTGTAGTTGTTGTGGAGCACTGTGTGTTGTTCCTGATTAGAGGAAACACTCCCACCTTGGCCACTCTAACCATACAACACTGGTCTGCTGGCACCTCAGTGCTTTTCTATTTTGTTGACAAAATTATGCAGATGTGTTCACAGGCTGTGGGAGTTCCCTGGCTGCGAGACACTGGCAGTTCATTTACTGCAATCTGGGATGATGAGATACAGTACGTTTGATCTCAGGGGCATTACACTTGATCTTCAAAGGGCAGAAAAACCCTTTCAGTTCCCTGTGGATTATATTACTGTATCTTCAGAGAGAGAGACAGAGAGAGAGCTCTGCCGCCCACAGACTGTTTGTTTAATGCCAGAATAGGATCCTGAGCCTTCTCTTTGTTTCATGACCTTGCTGTGTTTTGATACCCCTGCCCTCAGTCATGACCTGATAGAGGTTTACAGTATATGCAGGGAATGAGGTTATGAGTTCCTGCTAAGGCTAAAACAATGATGGCTTGTGGGGGGACAAAAGTCCTTAGGCTTACTTCTCCAGAAGGACTATACTATGATTTCCTGACCTCGCAGACTTTTTTAGAGCCTCAGCACACACATCTGCATTTCAGAATCTTTGTCTTCTGTCTGACCCTGTTTATCATCTTGAACATCTTGGTTGAAATGATAAATGAAGGCCTTCTACAACCATTAGATTCATGTTTGCTATAAGATAACGACCAGAGATGACACTGCATTCCTCTATTCCTCAGCAAGGGGAATCATCTGTTTCCCCTGAAACATCAATTAGGCTTATTACTGTGTCATAAAGTCACAGGATCCAGGAGTCATTACACCCATTCCAAACATGTCAACACTTCTCAAGAACGAGGTTCTCTTACGTAAAAAGAAGCTAATTAACCCTTAGTTGCCATGGAAATGTCATAATGGGCTATAAGTCATAAAGTTAAACTAAAAGCTTTCTGCTTCTAGAGACGCGTACCTATGGACCCTCTTTAGGTCTCTACAGAACATTGACTGAGGTGTTTCTATATGGACTCTCTGGTCTCGCAGCAGGTACAGTCCAAACAAACACCTCAGTTACAATGCTTTATTTCCATGGTGACATTGTTTTGCCGGGGAAATGAGAGCGGTGAAGGTTATCCCTTAAAATAGACCGAGCACAGCAGAATAGTTTGACCGGTTTGACAGATGGCCTCTCATTTTGCTGCTGCGTGGGATGTGCAATTAACAGAAGGGACAGTGAGTTCAGGGTTTTAAGTGGTTTTCTTTCAGGACGCTCCGCTTGCAGGTTGAAACTACTCGACTTTCAGAGTCCATTTAAAAGAGGAAATGATCAAAAGGACGAGGTTGAGAATGTTATCATTCAATGGGCATATCTGATGTGCTATATCCAATTACAACTTCAAAATAAAAGTAACCTATGTGTTCCATTAGCATAAAATCACTTCAAGCTCAATTCAATGTTATAGCTCCATAATGTCATGAATGACTAAAATAGCCTTGGCTTTTACTGTGGGACACATCAATGTTCTATCTGTAGGGCATCTGTTGTTTCCAGGTGGTGCTTCAGTTTCAGATTCCCACCTCTGGACTTGAGCATATGGAATGGATGGATTTCCATGAAGCTTATTGGTATCTGTAGAGTGTTTGCTGTGTTTTGGTATGTTAGGAATAGTTGGCCTTACTGTCTTAACTACCCCTAGGGTTTCTTTGAGGTCGCAATGATCTAACCATCTACGTGTGTGACCAGGTGTACTATTCCCTAGGTCACAGCATTGATTTCCCCACAGTAATTAACAAACGAGAACATTCCCTACTCCCCATTTGAAGAGACCAAGTGAGAAAGTATCACCCTCTGAAGTCTATCGAACCTCATCCAATCTTATTGTTCTCTCATCAACCACACCTGTGAATTGTTCTTGTGTGTTGCCGTGTGGTTGTGATTATAGGTCTGTCACTATATCACGGCTCTGGAAAGGCTTAGTCTAGCTGGCTGAACACTGGCGGTCTGGCCACTGGCTATAAACCAGATGGGGTTCTTTTTTTGGGCTCAATTGTGATTGAAGATTATATTTTCCCTCCCGACCAGGCTGCCGGTTTAATCTGTTGATGATATCACTGGACTGACCTCCAGTCATTTTGATGACGTGGTCTAGCTCCAGCCAGTTGCATGGCAGTGTGGATCTGTCTCAGAATTGAAATGGCCCTTAGCATTTGTCTGAATGTTCCCAAATAAGTGGCTGTCAGATAAAAACCAAATTTTTACCTTGAAATATCACAGAGACCCTGCTTCAGAGACCCTGCTTCAGAGACGCTGCTTCAGAGACGCTGCTTCAGAGACGCTGCTTCAGAGACGCTGCTTCAGAGACGCTGCTTCAGAGGCAGATGGATGTAGGCCTATGCTATATCAAAAGCATAAACTATATCAAGTGTTGATTATGTAGGCAACTTGTTTCTTTTAGTCCATTCAAGTAGAGAAAATCCTGGTGGTTACCTTGTTTCCTCAGCGTTGGGTAGGATACTTTCTAAATGTAGTTTGTTAGTTACTAGTTACCTGTCCAAAATTGTAATCAGTAATGTAACTTTTGGATTACCCAAACTCAGTAATATAATCGGATTACATTTCCCCTTAAGAGCCATTAGAATTCATTTGGTGTATCATCATAATGGCCTCTGACTTGTCGTCAGACTCGCTCAGGTGGAATAAACTTAAAGTTGCGTCTTTTTTTCAATGCTGAATTGAATGTCGTTGAGAAAACAGAAAGGTGTAATTTCCTGCAAACATCCTTTCTGAATTTAAAAGTAATCCAAGAAGAAATGTCGTTTTTCAAAAATATCTGTATTCTGATTACAATATTCTTGCTGGTAATGTAACTGATTACAGTTCGTTTTTTGTAATCAGTTACACCTTTCTGTAATCAGTTACTACCCAACCCTGGTTTTGCTGTTCTAAACGATTCCATCCCCCGGTGCGGGTCATCTGCAATGCTAATACTTTACATAAAATAACGGAACTGTCACGACTCTTCTCATCACATGTCATCACTGCATGGTTTGCAGCGCCATCAAGAGAGACATACAAAAGTGTCATTAAGTCTGGGGATACATTTTTTGATGTGTGAAGCTTCGAAGCACAACTTGAAAGCATGGCTCTGTTATGTTCGCTGCACTGCTTAAAGGTTTAGAAAATCAAACAAATCACATTTTATTTGCTCTGTGATGTGCCCTGTGGTATGTGGTGTGTGTTTAGACTATGTGCCCTGTGGTGTGTGGTGTGTGTTTAGACTATGTGCTCTGTGGTATGTGGTGTGTGTTTAGACTATGTGCCCTGTGCTGTGTGGTGTGTGTTTAGACTATGTGCCCTGTGGTATGTGGTGTGTGTTTAGACTATGTGCCCTGTGCTGTGTGGTGTGTGTTTAGACTATGTGCCCTGTGGTGTGTTGTGTGTGTTTAGACTATGTGCCCTGTGGTGTGTGGTGTGTGTTTAGACTATGTGCCCTGTGGTCTGTGGTGTGTGTTTAGACTATGTGCCCTGTGGTCTGTGGTGTGTGTTTAGACTATGTGCCCTGTGGTCTGTGGTGTGTGTTTAGACTATGTGCCCTGTGGTGTGTGGTGTGTGTTTAGACTATGTGCCCTGTGGTGTGTGGTGTGTGTTTAGACTATGTGCCCTGTGGTGTGTGGTGTGTGTTTAGACTATGTGCCCTGTGGTCTGTGGTGTGTGTTTAGACTATGTGCCCTGTGGTCTGTGGTGTGTGTTTAGACTATGTGCCCTGTGGTGTGTGGTGTGTGTTTAGACTATGTGCCCTGTGGTGTGTGTTTAGACTATGTGCCCTGTGGTGTGTGGTGTGTGTTTAGACTATGTGCCCTGTGGTGTGTGGTGTGTGTTTAGACTATGTGCCCTGTGGTCTGTGGTCTGTGGTGTGTGTTTAGACTATGTGCCCTGTGTTCTGTGGTGTGTGGTGTGTGTTTAGACCATGTGCCCTGTGGTCTGTGGTGTGTGTTTAGACTATGTGCCCTGTGGTCTGTGGTGTGTGATTAGACTATGTGCCCTGTGGTGTGTGGTGTGTGTTTAGACTATGTGCCCTGTGGTGTGTGTTTAGACTATGTGCCCTGTGGTGTGTGGTGTGTGTTTAGACTGTGCCCTGTGGTGTGTGGTGTGTGTTTAGACTATGTGCCCTGTGGTGTGTGGTGTGTGTTTAGACTATGTGCCCTGTGGTCTGTGGTCTGTGGTGTGTGTTTAGACTATGTGCCCTGTGGTGTGTGGTGTGTGTTTAGACTATGTGCCCTGTGGTGTGTGTTTAGACTATGTGCCCTGTGGTGTGTGTTTAGACTATGTGCCCTGTGGTCTGTGGTGTGTGTTTAGACTATGTGCCCTGTGTTCTGTGGTGTGTGTTTAGACTATGTGCCCTGTGGTCTGTGGTGTGTGTTTAGACTATGTGCCCTGTGGTCTGTGGTGTGTGTTTAGACTATGTGCCCTGTGGTCTGTGGTGTGTGGTGTGTGTTTAGACTATGTGCCCTGTGGTGTGTGGTGTGTGGTGTGTGTTTAGACTATGTGGTGTGTGGTGTGTGGTGTGTGTTTAGACTATGTGGTGTGTGGTGTGTGTTTAGACTATGTGGTCTGTGGTGTGTGGTGTGTGTTTAGACTATGTGCCCTGTGGTGTGTGGTGTGTGTTTAGACTATGTGCCCTGTGGTCTGTGGTGTGTGGTGTGTGTTTAGACTATGTGCCCTGTGGTCTGTGGTGTGTGGTGTGTGTTTAGACTATGCTAGGATATTTTCTTCTCGCTGAAGCTCTCCCATGGAGCTTGAGGGGCGTGATGGAGTGTTTCTAATGTTGGCTCTGCATTACAATGGTGACTCATAGCATCTCTCTGAGGCATAAAAAACTAAACTCCTTTCATACAAATAACCTACCATTTGTCTGTCTTGTGAAACAATGACACACAGACTAATCTACTGACGAGACAACACAGAGAATGGGTCAATGTCTTCTTCTATACTGGCTATCAGATGTTTTGATTGCGTCTCCCAGAGTTGAGCTTTGAAAGATCCGGGCAGTGTTCAATAGGCTCAAAACTGGAGAAAACATGTCGTAACGAATAGTCACTACCTGAACTCCAATCAGAATGCTCAGAATGCAGAATTATGTTTTCCCGTTTGGCGCCTACTGAACACTACCCAGGAGCTCTATTGTTTCACCAGCTCTCCTGTACCACTCTGCTCTTATGCTGTGCCTTTCCCCACAGGTCCCTAAGCTATTGGCATTTGATTTAAAAAAAAACACAAACAGCCTCTTATCTGCTGTCTAGTGACACAGGAACACTGCACACAATTATATGACATCCAGGTTTGAGTGATTGAACAGATCTTACATCTCATGCAGGGAGACTGAGGAAGGAACAGTGAATGAAATATCAAAGTATTGGTGGCTGAATGAACAACTGGAGTTTGTTTGTGTGCGTGTGCGTACGCACGTGCTTCCGTATGTGCATTCTGGCTCAAGTCAGTTGTCAGTTTGTTCATTTGGTATTAGAGCTTTCTTCCCTCACTTTGAAGAGGCTACAGCTGTTCGGGATGTTGCCGCTAACGACTCCCTGATGAGCATCGAGGAAATGTTTAGTATTCAGCTCGTGGGTCACCGATGTAATGATGTTCTGGCATCACAGTGTGAACCAACCAACCCTCTGTCAGCACCACTAACATCACCAACGTCCCTATTCCCTATTCACCCAGACAGGTAGGCTAGGTACACAGAAGAAATGACAGTCATCACAGGAGAGTTAGACTGTATAATCACTTTCAAGGTGATAAGGAGATTTGATTTGGATCCCCATTAGAAGACGCCATGACAACAGCTAGTCATCCTGGGGTCAGACACATCACGAAAAATACATTACGAACAAAAATACTTTAAAATATACATACTGTACATTGTAAAATATACATACTGTACATTGAAAAAACATTAACAAGTAGACATCAGACATTTAAAATACCTGTAAGGTAACATTTAACAGTCAATAGGTATGTATATTCAGGGGTCAGTATCTGTCCATTCATATGGTCAGCCTTAGTAGATGTACTTTTAATGTTTTCTTCAATGTGAATCGATTTTTCGCTTGGGAAATATTATAAGGTGATAATTTGAGAATAAGTGACACTTATTCTGGGACTTATTCCAGACTGTGGGAAGTTACAGAACGTTCCTATAGAAATACATGGTGTGCAGTAGACATGATTTGCTGATCCTGATTCAGCTAATTCAAGTTTTGGAGGTTTAGTTGAGTAGTTAAACCAGGTGTTGTAGTGCTGGGCCGGGACAAAAGCCTGCTGGTGGCCAAACCCAGAAGGGAAGAACACTACCGTAGCGTGTAGCAACAGACCGAACTGCAATTAATTAAGAGAACACTCTCCTTTGAATTTAGGCAAATAGAATGTCATGGCAACAGCTTATTGAGTGGCTCTCAGACTTGTGGCTCATGACAGGCTAAGTGGTTCTGTAATCTCTATCTCATCTCTTTTTATCTCCAATCTCTCTATGATTATTATTGACTGACAACAACTTGTATTGTATTAATCTCACATTTCAGAATGAGAGAAACCCGTCTTAAACCCTCTGAAATCGGTGTGTGTGTGTATAAAACGCAGCATAAAATACAGTATTCTTCATGGTGGTGGAGCTATTTGAAACTAACAGTCCCAGCCTCGCTCTCCAGTCCCCAAGGTAGAGGTTCTCTTCTCTGGCTACGAGGGGACCGTTCCCTTGCCTCTGTCTGGATCTCATCGTTCAGACTGGCCTGGCACAGAGAGACCAGACGGAAGGAGACACGCTCAGCTATCCCATCTGCTAGACGTCAGGGGGTGAGTGTAGTGTGATATATGCAGAACCCTCTGCTCCCTCACTGCGTCTCCTCCATGGCCTGGTGGCCAGTCTGTTTCTGCTCCACCATGCCAACTTGCCGTTGTCTTACCAATAATTTGCACCGATGCATTCCAGACTGTTTGGTAAAGCAATGATACAGTGTAGCGTTGTTATAGAAACAGTGATGTGTGCTATAGAGGCTTGCATTTTCAGGCACTCCGTCAAGAATTTGTCCATAAAGGGAAGTGGTCATATTAACACATAATGTAGTTCCTACTAGAGGTCGACCGATTAATCGGAAAGGACGATTAATTAGGGCCGATTTCAAGTTTTCATAACAATCGGTAATTGGTATTTTTGGTCAACGATTTGCCGATTTTTCTTATTTTTTCTTTTATTTATTTCCCCCCAAAAATATTTGTATTTTTATATTTTTTAACTAGGCAAGTCAATTAAGAACACATTCTTATTTACCATGACAGCCTAGGAACGGTGGGTTAACTGCCTTGTTCAGGGGCAGAACGACAGATTTTTACCTTGTCAGCTCGGGGATTCAATCTTGCAACCTTACGGTTAACTAGTCCAACGCTCTAACCACCTGCTTTACATTGCACTCCACGAGGAGCCTGCCTGTTACGCGAATGCAGTGAGAAGCCAAGGTAAGTTGCTAGCTAGCATTAAACTTATAAAAAACAATCAATCAATCATAATCACTAGTTAACTACACATGGTTGATGATATTACTAGTTTATCTAGCCTGTCCTGCGTTGCATATAATCGCTTAGGTACACGTTGCTCCAACCATAAACATCAATGCCTTTCTTAAAATCAATACACAAGTATATATTTTTAAACCTGCATATTTAGTTAATATTGCCTGCTAACATGAATTTATTTTAACTAGGGAAAATGTGTCACTTCTCTTGCAAACAGAGTCAGGGTATATGCAGCAATTTGGGCCGCCTGGCTCGTTGCGAACTGTGAAGACTATTTCTTCCTAACAAAGACAGACGACTTCGCCAAACGGGGGATGATTTAACAAAAGCGCATTTGCGAAAAAAGCACAATCGTTGCACAACTGTACCTAACCATAAACATCAATGCCTTTTCTTAAAATCAATACACAGAAGTATATGTTTTTAAACCTGCATATTTAGCTAAAAGAAATCCAGGTTAGCAGGCAATATTAACCAGATGAAATGCATGCAGTCAGGGTATATGCAACAATTTGGGCCGCCTGGCTCGTTGCGAACTAATTTGCCAGAATTCTACGTAATTATGACATAACATTGAAGGTTGTGCAATGTAACAGGAATATTTAGACTTAGGGATGCCACCCGTTAGATAAAATACGGAACGGTTCCGTATTTCACTGAAAAAATAAATGTTTTGTTTTCGAGATGATAGTTTCCGGATTCGACCATATTAATGACCTAAGGCTCGTATTTCTGTGTGTTTATTATATTATAATTAAGTCTATGATTTCATAGAGCAGTCTGACTGAGCGGTGGTAAGCACCAGCAAGCTCGTAAGCATTCATTCAAACAGCACTTTCGTGCGTTTTGCCAGCAGCTCTTCGCAATTCTTCAAGCATTGCGCTGTTTATGACTTCAAGCCTATCAACTCCCAAGATTAGGCTAGTGTAACCGATGTGAAATGGCTAGCTAGTTAGCCGGGTGCGCGCTAATAGCGTTTCAAACGTCACTCGCTCTGAGACTTGGAGTAGTTGTTCCCCTTGCTCTGCATGGGTAACGCTGCTTCGAGGGTGGCTGTTGTCGACGTGTTCCTGGTTTGAGCCCAGGTAGGAGCGAGGAGAGGGACGGAAGCTATGCTGTTAAACTGGCAATACTAAAGTGCCTATAAGAACATCCAATAGTCAAAGGTATATGAAATACAAATCGTATAGACAGAAATAGTCCTATAATTCCTATAATAACTACAACCTAAAACTTCTTACCTGAGAATATTGAAGACTCATGTTAAAAGGAACCAGCTTTCATATGTTCTCATGTTCTGAGCAAGGAACTTAAACATTAGCTTTCTTACATGGCACATATTGCACTTTTACTTTCTTCTCCAACACTTTGTTTTTGCATTATTTAAACCAAATTGAACATGTTTCATTATTTATTTGAGGCTAAATTGATAGTATTTAAGTATTATATTAAGTTAAAATAAGTGTTCATTCAGTATTGTTGTAATTGTCATTATTACAAATAAATAAAAAATTGGCTGATTAATCGGCATCAGGGTTTTTGGCCCCACAATAATCGGTATCGGCGTTGAAAAATC
>NC_138293.1:81592500-81650000 GCF_965601325.2 Salmo salar | reverse complement strand
TTTGAACTGAAATAAAAGCATGACTGTTACACAAACAAATGGACTTTTAGCAGAACAGTCTGTCTTTGTCTTCCGCTGTCTCTATAGAACACCTGACAACACTTCAGTAGCCATCCCTCAAAAATCCTCTACAGCAAGGCACATGTCTTATTATACATCTGTATTAGCCTGTAATTCATCCAAGGCTATTGAACCGTATCTCAGATAAAGGTAGCTAGCCTTGATATGGCTGTAGTAGCATCCAGTATTATGGAACATTGAGTGTAAATAATGGAGTCTGTATCAGGGATAGTGAAGCAGCAGGAGAACACTAACCTAACGTAGCAGGAGTAGAAAGACGTTTTTCAGGGGAAACGGAAGTGAGGTTGAAAATACTGTATCCCTGAAAACCGGTAGCATCCGCTTTCTGTCAACGCCGCTGTGGGTGGGAGGACACTGATGTACCTCCCAGCCAATCAGTTGTCAGTGGTACGGTTGAGTTATGTCACTGTGTTACTCTGTCTGGAGGACACGGCCCATTAGCTATTACTGTGATGGAGTCTCTCTACCACACACACTTTGGAGTCATGCAGACTCCCCAGGCAGACTACATTAGAGAATGGCTGCGTCCCAAACGACACACTGTTCCCTATAAAGTGCACTACTTTTGACCAGGGCCCATATTAATGCACTATGTAGGGAATAGGGTGCCATTTGAGAGTCATTCTATGATTTAGCCCAGTTGGGGCTGAAAGAGCCCACTAAGCTTGGCCCACACTGGGGAATACTGTTTATTCATTTAGAGACGGCTGTTGATAATGGACAGACACACTGGGTAATACTGTTTATTCATTTAGAGACGGCTGTTGATAATGGACAGACACACTGGGTAATACTGTTTATTCATTTAGAGACGGCTGTTGATAATGGACAGACACACTGGGTAATACTGTTTATTCATTTAGAGACGGCTGTTGATAATGGACAGACACACTGGGTAATACTGTTTATTCATTTAGAGAGGGCTGTTGATAATGGACAGACACACTGGGTAATACTGTTTATTCATTTAGAGACGGCTGTTGATAATGGACAGACACACTGGGTAATACTGTTTATTCATTTAGAGACGGCTGTTGATAATGGACAGACACACTGGGTAATACTGTTTATTCATTTAGAGACGGCTGTTGATAATGGACAGACACACTGGGTAATACTGTTTATTCATTTAGAGACGGCTGTTGATAATGGACAGACACACTGGGTAATACTGTTTATTCATTTAGAGACGGCTGTTGATAATGGACAGACACACTGGGTAATACTGTTTATTCATTTAGAGACGGCTGTTGATAATGGACAGACACACTGGGTAATACTGTTTATTCATTTAGAGACGGCTGTTGATAATGGACAGACACACTGGGTAATACTGTTTATTCATTTAGAGACGGCTGTTGATAATGGACAGACACACTGGGTAATACTGTTTATTCATTTAGAGACGGCTGTTGATAATGGACAGACACACTGGGTAATACTGTTTATTCATTTAGAGACGGCTGTTGATAATGGACAGACACACTGGGTAATACTGTTTATTCATTTAGAGACGGCTGTTGATAATGGACAGACACACTGGGGAATACTGTTTATTCATTTAGAGACGGCTGTTGATAATGGACAGACACACTGGGTAATACTGTTTATTCATTTAGAGACGGCTGTTGATAATGGACAGACACACTGGGTAATACTGTTTATTCATTTAGAGACGGCTGTTGATAATGGACAGACACACTGGGTAATACTGTTTATTCATTTAGAGACGGCTGTTGATAATGGACAGACACACTGGGTAATACTGTTTATTCATTTAGAGACGGCTGTTGATAATGGACAGACACACTGGGTAATACTGTTTATTCATTTAGAGACGGCTGTTGATAATGGACAGACACACTGGGTAATACTGTTTATTCATTTAGAGACGGCTGTTGATAATGGACAGACACACTGGGTAATACTGTTTATTCATTTAGAGACGGGCTGTTGATAATGGACAGACACGCTGGGGAATACTGTTTATTCATTTAGAGACGGCTGTTGATAATGGACAGACACACTGGGTAATACTGTTTATTCATTTAGAGACGGGCTGTTGATAATGGACAGACACACTGGGGAATACTGTTTATTCATTTAGAGACGGCTGTTGATAATGGACAGACACGCTGGGGGTGGAGAGAGAAGTCTGTGGTCAAATATGCTGAGTATTACAGTACCAGTCAAAAGTTTGGACACAGCTACTCATTCGACCAATTCGATTCTCACAGGCTCCTCTGTACAGTTGATGTTGAGATGTGTCTGTTACTTGAACTCTGTGAAGCATTTATTTGGGCTGCAATCTGAAGCTGGTAACTAATGAACTTATCCTCTGCAGCAGAGGTAACTCTGTCTTCCTTTCCTGTGGCGGTCCTCATGAGAGCAGTTTCATCATAGCGCTTGATGGATTTTGCAACTGCTCTTGAAGAAACTTTCAAAGTGCTTGAAATGCTCCTTATTGACTGACCTTCATGTCTTAAAGTAATGATGAACTGTCGTTTCTCTTTGCTTATTTTAGCTTTTCTTGCCATAATATGGACTTGGTCTTTTACCAAATAGGGCTATCTTCTGTATACCACCCCTACCTTGTCACAACACAACTGATTAGCTCAAACACATTAAGGAAAGAAATTCCACAAATTAACTTTAACAAGACACCTTTTAAAACACATTCTCACTTACATATTCCTGTCAACAAACTGATATGAAGTTAATGTAATTCAGTGTTTTCTAATGATACAGTAGGATTTACACGGCTGTTAGAACCTGTCTTTTATTGGCTATCGTTTTCATGGAAAATGACTCGTGCACCAATGTGAAGTTTATAGGAGCATATCAAATTGGGTGTCAAATGAAAGCTAAGAGTCTATATTTTGGGGGAATTAAGGCATAAATACATTTTTCAACCGTTTTCCCATCTTAAAATTAGGAATAAGTTATAGCTTTGATTTGTGGATGAACAGATGGAAAGGGGGTCTTAGGAAACATCTACCAGAAAAGGTCTTAAAAGGTATTAGAAATACATCATCAAAACACAATAATGTTGACGTAAAGACCCCTGCCAACTAATATCAACACTTATATTTAGTTTTGGAGAAATTGTTAACCTTCTGTAAGTTTAGGAAATATAGCCTTGTGCCTTGTAATTCCATTAACAGAAACCCACAAACAGCAGGTATCTTTAAGATATTTTCACATTTCTCTCCCTCATGAGGAGGGAGGATAATGAAAGTTCACAGAAGTAACTAGTAATGGTAGACCTACCAATGAATTATAGTGATTTAAAATGTTTGTTTATGGATTTATTAAGTGATTTAAAACTTGCAATTCTGTTACCAAACTGGTAACGGAATTACGAAATTACTGCAATTGAATTGGCTACAATGGGAAATCATAGTAGTCACAAACCAGTTGGGTCACCTGCTACTGTCCTCCCTTCCACTGGTGTACTGTTATGTTCAGCTCATAGGGTCACCTGCTACTGTCCTCCCTTCCACTGGTGTACTGTTATGTTCAGCTCATAGGGTCACCTGCTACTGTCCTCCCTTCCACTGGTATACTGTTATGTTCAGCTCATAGGGTCACCTGCTACTGTCCTCCCTTCCACTGGTATACTGTTATGTTCAGCTCATAGGGTCACCTGCTACTGTCCTCCCTTCCACTGGTATACTGTTATGTTCAGCTCATAGGGTCACCTGCTACTGTCCTCCCTTCCACTGGTATACTGTTATGTTCAGCTCATAGGGTCACCTGCTACTGTCCTCCCTTCCACTGGTATACTGTTATGTTCAGCTCATAGGGTCTCCTGCTACTGTCCTCCCTTCCACTGGTATACTGTTATGTTCAGCTCATAGGGTCACCTGCTACTGTCCTCCCTTCCACTGGTATACTGTTATGTTCAGCTCATAGAGTCACCTGCTACTGTCCTCCCTTCCACTGGTATACTGTTATGTTCAGCTCATAGGGTCACCTGCTACTGTCCTCCCTTCCACTGGTATACTGTTATGTTCAGCTCATAGGGTCACCTGCTACTGTCCTCCCTTCCACTGGTATACTGTTATGTTCAGCTCATAGAGTCACCTGCTACTGTCCTCCCTTCCACTGGTATACTGTTATGTTCAGCTCATAGAGTCACCTGCTACTGTCCTCCCTTCCACTGGTGTACTGTTATGTTCAGCTCATAGGGTCACCTGCTACTGTCCTCCCTTCCACTGGTATACTGTTATGTTCAGCTCATAGGGTCACCTGCTACTGTCCTCCCTTCCACTGGTGTACTGTTATGTTCAGCTCATAGGGTCACCTGCTACTGTCCTCCCTTCCACTGACATACTGTTATGTTCAGCTCATAGGGTCACCTGCTACTGTCCTCCCTTCCACTGGTATACTGTTATGTTCAGCTCATAGGGTCACCTGCTACTGTCCTCCCTTCCACTGGCATACTGTTATGTTCAGCTCATAGGGTCACCTGCTACTGTCCTCCCTTCCACTGGCATACTGTTATGTTCAGCTCATAGGGTCACCTGCTACTGTCCTCCCTTCCACTGGTATACTGTTATGTTCAGCTCATAGAGTCACCTGCTACTGTCCTCCCTTCCACTGGTATACTGTTATGTTCAGCTCATAGGGTCACCTGCTACTGTCCTCCCTTCCACTGACATACTGTTATGTTCAGCTCATAGGGTCACCTGCTACTGTCCTCCCTTCCACTGGTATACTGTTATGTTCAGCTCATAGGGTCACCTGCTACTGTCCTCCCTTCCACTGACATACTGTTATGTTCAGCTCATAGGGTCACCTGCTACTGTCCTCCCTTCCACTGGTATACTGTTATGTTCAGCTCATAGGGTCACCTGCTACTGTCCTCCCTTCCACTGGTATACTGTTATGTTCAGCTCATAGGGTCACCTGCTACTGTCCTCCCTTCCACTGGTATACTGTTATGTTCAGCTCATAGGGTCACCTGCTACTGTCCTCCCTTCCACTGGTATACTGTTATGTTCAGCTCATAGGGTCACCTGCTACTGTCCTCCCTTCCACTGACATACTGTTATGTTCAGCTCATAGGGTCACCTGCTACTGTCCTCCCTTCCACTGGTATACTGTTATGTTCAGCTCATAGGGTCACCTGCTACTGTCCTCCCTTCCACTGGTGTACTGTTATGTTCAGCTCATAGGGTCACCTGCTACTGTCCTCCCTTCCACTGGTGTACTGTTATGTTCAGCTCATAGGGTCTCCTGCTACTGTCCTCCCTTCCACTGGTGTACTGTTATGTTCAGCTCATAGGGTCACCTGCTACTGTCCTCCCTTCCACTGGTATACTGTTATGTTCAGCTCATAGGGTCACCTGCTACTGTCCTCCCTTCCACTGGTATACTGTTATGTTCAGCTCATAGGGTCACCTGCTACTGTCCTCCCTTCCACTGGTATACTGTTATGTTCAGCTCATAGGGTCACCTGCTACTGTCCTCCCTTCCACTGGTATACTGTTATGTTCAGCTCATAGAGTCACCTGCTACTGTCCTCCCTTCCACTGGTATACTGTTATGTTCAGCTCATAGGGTCACCTGCTACTGTCCTCCCTTCCACTGGTATACTGTTATGTTCAGCTCATAGAGTCACCTGCTACTGTCCTCCCTTCCACTGGTATACTGTTATGTTCAGCTCATAGGGTCACCTGCTACTGTCCTCCCTTCCACTGGTATACTGTTATGTTCAGCTCATAGGGTCACCTGCTACTGTCCTCCCTTCCACTGGTATACTGTTATGTTCAGCTCATAGAGTCACCTGCTACTGTCCTCCCTTCCACTGGTGTACTGTTATGTTCAGCTCATAGGGTCACCTGCTACTGTCCTCCCTTCAACTGGTATACTGTTATGTTCAGCTCATAGAGTCACCTGCTACGGTCCTCCCTTCCACTGGTATACTGTTATGTTCAGCTCATAGGGTCACCTGCTACTGTCCTCCCTTCCACTGGTATACTGTTATGTTCAGCTCATAGGGTCACCTGCTACTGTCCTCCCTTCCACTGGTGTACTGTTATGTTCAGCTCATAGGGTCACCTGCTACTGTCCTCCCTTCCACTGGTATACTGTTATGTTCAGCTCATAGGGTCACCTGCTACTGTCCTCCCTTCCACTGGTGTACTGTTATGTTCAGCTCATAGGGTCACCTGCTACTGTCCTCCCTTCCACTGGTATACTGTTATGTTCAGCTCATAGGGTCACCTGCTACTGTCCTCCCTTCCACTGGTATACTGTTATGTTCAGCTCATAGGGTCACCTGCTACTGTCCTCCCTTCCACTGGTATACTGTTATGTTCAGCTCATAGGGTCACCTGCTACTGTCCTCCCTTCCACTGGTATACTGTTATGTTCAGCTCATAGGGTCACCTGCTACTGTCCTCCCTTCCACTGGTGTACTGTTATGTTCAGCTCATAGGGTCACCTGCTACTGTCCTCCCTTCCACTGGTATACTGTTATGTTCAGCTCATAGGGTCACCTGCTACTGTCCTCCCTTCCACTGGTATACTGTTATGTTCAGCTCATAGGGTCACCTGCTACTGTCCTCCCTTCCACTGGTATACTGTTATGTTCAGCTCATAGGGTCACCTGCTACTGTCCTCCCTTCCACTGGTATACTGTTATGTTCAGCTCATAGGGTCACCTGCTACTGTCCTCCCTTCCACTGGTATACTGTTATGTTCAGCTCATAGGGTCACCTGCTACTGTCCTCCCTTCCACTGGTATACTGTTATGTTCAGCTCATAGGGTCACCTGCTACTGTCCTCCCTTCCACTGGTATACTGTTATGTTCAGCTCATAGGGTCACCTGCTACTGCCCTCCCTTCCACTGGTATACTGTTATGTTCAGCTCATAGGGTCACCTGCTACTGTCCTCCCTTCCACTGGTATACTGTTATGTTCAGCTCATAGGGTCACCTGCTACTGTCCTCCCTTCCACTGGTATACTGTTATGTTCAGCTCATAGGGTCACCTGCTACTGTCCTCCCTTCCACTGGTATACTGTTATGTTCAGCTCATAGGGTCACCTGCTACTGTCCTCCCTTCCACTGGTGTACTGTTATGTTCAGCTCATAGGGTCTCCTGCTACTGTCCTCCCTTCCACTGGTATACTGTTATGTTCAGCTCATAGGGTCACCTGCTACTCTCCTCCCTTCCACTGGTGTACTGTTATGTTCAGCTCATAGGGTCTCCTGCTACTGTCCTCCCTTCCACTGGTATACTGTTATGTTCAGCTCATAGGGTCACCTGCTACTGTCCTCCCTTCCACTGGTATACTGTTATGTTCAGCTCATAGGGTCACCTGCTACTGTCCTCCCTTCCACTGGTATACTGTTATGTTCAGCTCATAGAGTCACCTGCTACTGTCCTCCCTTCCACTGGTATACTGTTATGTTCAGCTCATAGCAGTTTTCTTTCTCTTTCTGTCATCTGGTGGTCAAACCAAGAGTGTTAAAACTGAGTCTGGACAACCCATCTCTCTCTCCTTCTCTCCTTCTCTCCTTCTCTCTCTCATTCCCCAGTTAATGTCAGCTCTCCCCCCTCTTATGGACACGTCCTCAACCAGCATCCTCACCCAGTGGTCACCAACCGACACCGGACGTCAATGGACATTGAAAGTAGTTGACATTTTGTCAGTCCACCCTGGCCTTGATGTTTTTTTGTTGTTGTAAAATAAATAATTTCTTTTGTACTTTTTACTCTTCAATTTCATGATATTCAATTGGTAGTTACAGTCTTGTCCCATCGCTGCAACTCCCGTACGGACTCGAGAGGCAAAGGTCGAGAGCCATGCACCCTCCTAAACACGACCCTGCCAAGCCGCACTGCTTCTTGACACACTGCTCACTTAACCCAGAAGCCAGCCGCCCCAATGTACATGACCGAAGTCAGCGTGTATGCATATGGCCCACCACTAGGAGTCGCTTGAGCGCAATGGGACAAGGACATCCCGGCTGTTTAAACCCTCCCCTAACCCGGATGACGCTGGGTCTGCGACACAGTCTGGGATCAAACCCGGGTCTGTAGTGACGCCTCTAGCACTGCGATGCAGTGTCTTAGACCGCTGTGCCACTCGGGAAGCCCTGGCCTTGATGTTAACGTCCTCAGACAGACTGGACTGGACTGGACCAGATCTGAACCTATCATATATGTATATTTAGATTTAAAGATGTATGTACAGTACAGTGAGTACAGTAAGTACAGTACAGTAAGTATAGTACAGTAAGTACAGTGCAGTAAGTACAGTACAGTGAGTACAATAGAGTAGTGAGTACAATAGAGTAGTGAGTACAGTACAGTGAGTACAGTGAGTAGGGTACAGTGAGTAGAGCAGAGTACAGGGAGTACAGCACAGTACAGCAGAGTAGAGTACAGTGAGTAGACCGGAGTAGAGTAGAGTACAGTGAGTAGACCAGAGTAGAGTACAGCACAGTGAGTAGAGTACAGCACAGTGAGTAGAGTAGAGTACAGTACAGTGAGTAGAGCAGAGTAGAGTACAGTGGGTAGAGCAGAGTACAGCACAGTGAGTAGAGCAGAGTACAGTACAGTGAGTAGAGCAGAGTAGAGTACAGTGGGTAGAGCAGAGTAGAATACAGCACAGTGAGTAGAGCAGAGTAGAGTACAGTGAGTAGAGCAGAGTAGAATACAGCACAGTGAGTAGAGTACAGTGAGTAGAGTACAGTGAGTAGAGTACAGTAGGGTACAGTACAGCGAGTACAGTAGGGTACAGTACAGCAAGTACAGTACAGCGAGTACAGTAGAGTACAGTACATTGAGTAGAGTACAGTGAGTACAGTAGAGTACAGTACAGCGAGTACAGTAGAGTACAGCACAGTATATTGAGTAGAGTACAGTGAGTATAGTAGAGTACAGCACAGTACATTGATTTGAGTACAGTAGAGTACAGCACAGTACATTGAGTAGAGTACAGTACAGCGAGTACAGTACAGCGAGTACAGCAGAGTACAGTACAGCGAGTACAGCAGAGTACAGTACAGCGAGTACAGCAGAGTACAGTACAGCAGAGTACAGTACAGCGAGTACAGCAGAGTACAGTACAGCAGAGTACAGTACAGCAGTGAGTAGAGTACAGTACAGTAGTGAGTAGAGTAGAGCAGAGCAGAGTACAGTAGTGAGTAGAGCAGAGCAGAGTACAGTAGTGAGTAGAGCAGAGTACAGTACAGTAGTGAGTAGAGCAGAGCAGAGTACAGTAGTGAGTAGAGCAGAGTACAGTACAGTAGTGAGTAGAGCAGAGCAGAGTACAGTAGTGAGTAGAGCAGAGCAGAGTACAGTAGTGAGTAGAGTAGAGCAGAGTACAGTAGTGAGTAGAGCAGAGTACAGTACAGTAGTGAGTAGAGCAGAGCAGAGTACAGTAGTGAGTAGAGCAGAGTACAGTAGTGAGTAGAGCAGAGCAGAGTACAGTAGTGAGTAGAGCAGAGCAGAGTACAGCAGAGCAGAGTACAGTGAGTACAGCAGAGCAGAGTACAGTGAGTACAGCAGAGCAGAGTACAGCAGAGTACACTACAGCGAGTAGAGTACAGTATCAAATCAAATCAAATTTATTTATATAGCCCTTCGTACATCAGCTGATATCTCAAAGTGCTGTACAGAAACCCAGCCTAAAACCCCAAACAGCAAGCAATGCATGTGAAAGAAGCACGGTGGATAGGAAAAACTCCCTAGGAAAAACTCCCTAGAAAGGCCAAAAACCTAGGAAGAAACCTAGAGAGGAACCAGGCTATGAGGGGTGGCCAGTCCTCTTCTGGCTGTGCATGGTGGATATTATAACAGAACATGGTCAAGATGTTAAAATGTTCATAAATGACCAGCATGGTCAAATAATAATAATCATAGTAGTTGTCGAGGGTGCAACAAGCACGTCCGGTGAACAGGTCAGGGTTCCATAGCCGCAGGCAGAACAGCTGAAACTGGAGCAGCAGCACGGCCAGGTGGACTGGGGACAGCAAGGAGTCATCATACCAGGTAGTCCTGAGGCATGGTCCTAGGGCTCAGGTCCTCCGAGAGAAAGACAGAAAGAGAGAAAGAGAGAATTAGAGAGAGCATATTTAAATTCACACAGGACACCGGATAAGACAAGAGAAATACTCCAGATGTAACAGACTGACCCTAGCCCCCCGACACATAAACTACTGCAGCATAAATACTGGAGGCTGAGACAGGAGGGATCAGAAGACACTGTGGCCCCATCCGATGATACCCCCGGACAGGGCCAAACAGGCAGGAGCTCTACTCGCTGCAAGTAGAGTACAGCGAGTAGAGTACAGTACAGTACAGCCAGTACAGTACAGCAGAGTACAGTACAGCAGAGTACAGTACAGCAGAGTACAGTACAGAGTAGAGTACAATACAGAGAGTACAGTAGTGAGTAGAGCAGAGTAGAGTAGAGTAGAGCAGAGTAGAGCAGAGTACAGTGAGTACAGCAAGTAGAGTACAGTACAGTGAGTAGAGTACAGTACAGTGAGTAGAGTACAGTACAGTGAGTAGAGTACAGTGAGTAGAGTACAGTACAGTGAGTAGAGTACAGTACAGTGAGTAGAGTAGAGTACAGCACAGTACAGTGAGTAGAGTACAGTGAGTAGAGTACAGTACAGTGAGTAGAGTAGAGTACAGTACAATGAGTAGAGTAGAGTACAGTACAGTGAGTAGAGTAGAGTACAGCACAGTACAGTGAGTAGAGCACAGTACAGTACAGTACAGTAGAGTACAGTACAGTGGAGTATAGTAGACCAGAGTAGAGTACAGTAAGTAGACCAGAGTAGAGTACAGTAAGTAGACCAGAGTAGAGTACAGTGAGCAGAGCAGAGTACAGCACAGTCCAGTGAGTAGAGCAGAGCAGAGTACAGTCCAGTAAGTAGAGCAGAGTACAGTACAGTAAGTAGAGCAGAGTAGAGTACAGTAAGTAGAGCAGAGTACAGCACAGTACAGCACAGTGAGTAGAGTACAGCACAGTGAGTAGAGTACAGCACAGTGAGTAGAGTAGAGCACAGTGAGTAGAATAGAGCAGAGTACAGTGAGTTGAGCAGAGCAGAGTACAGTGAGTAGAGTACAGCACAGTGAGTAGAGTAGAGCACAGTGAGTAGAATAGAGCAGAGTACTGTGAGTTGAGCAGAGCAGAGTACAGTGAGTTGAGCAGAGCAGAGTACAGTGAGTTGAGCAGAGCAGAGTACAGTGAGTTGAGCAGAGCAGAGTACAGTGAGTTGAGCAGAGCAGAGTACAGTGAGTTGAGCAGAGCAGAGTACAGTGAGTTGTGCAGAGCAGAGTACAGTGAGTTGAGCAGAGCACAGTAGAGCAGAGTACAGTAGAGCAGAGTACAGCAGAGCAGAGTAGAGTACAGTAGAGCAGAGTACAGTAGAGCAGAGTAGAGTACAGTAGAGCAGAGTACAGCAGAGTACAGCAGAGCAGAGTAGAGTACAGTACAGTAGAGCAGAGTACAGTAGAGCAGAGTACAGTAGAGCAGAGTAGAGTACAGTAGAGCAGAGTAGAGTACAGTAGAGCAGAGTAGAGTACAGTAGGGCAGAGTACAGTAGGGCAGAGTACAGTAGAGTAGAGTACAGTAGAGTAGAGTAGAGTAGAGTAGAGCAGAGTAGCGTACATTAGAGCAGAGTAGAGTACAGTAGAGCAGAGTAGAGCAGAGCAGAGTACAGTAGAGTAGAGCAGAGTACAGTAGAGTACAGCAGAGTAGAGTACAGCGAGTGCAGTGAGTACAGTAGAGTAGAGTACAGTACAGTGAGTACAGTAGAGTAGAGTACAGTGAGTACAGTAGAGTACAGTACAGCAGAGTACAGTACAGCAGAGTACAGTACAGCGAGTACAGCAGAGTACAGTACAGTGAGTACAGTACAATGCAGTGAGCAGAGCAGAGTACCGTGAGTACAGCAGAGCAGAGTACCGTGAGTACAGCAGAGCAGAGTACAGTGAATACAGCAGAGCAGAGTACAATACAGTGGGTAGAGCAGAGTACAATACAGTGAGTACAGTAGAGTGCAGTACAGTATAGTGCAGTACAGTACAGTAGAGTAGAGTACAGTCAGTAGAGCAGAGCAGAGTAGAGTACAGTAAGTAGACCAGAGTAGAGTAGAGTACAGTGAGTAGAGCAGAGCAGAGTAGAGTACAGCACAGTACAGTGAGTACAGCAGAGCAGAGTAGAGTAGAGCAGAGCAGAGTAGAGTACAGCACAGTACAGTGAGTACAGCAGAGCAGAGTAGAGTACAGCACAGTACAGTGAGTAGAGCACAGTACAGCACACCACAGTACAGTGAGTAGAGCACAGTACAGAGAGCAGAGTACAGTGAGTAGAGTACGCACAGCACAGTGAGTAGAGCAGAGTACAGTACAGAGAGCAGAGTACAGTGAGTAGAGTACAGCACAGCACAGTGAGTACAGCACAGCACAGTGAGTAGAGCAGAGTACAGTGAGTAGAGCACAGTACAGTGAGTAGAGTACAGCACAGTGAGTAGAGCAGAGTAGAGTACAGTGAGTAGAGCAGAGTAGAGTACAGTGAGTAGAGCAGAGTAGGGTACAGTGAGTAGAGCAGAGTAGAGTACAGTGAGTAGAGCAGAGTAGGGTACAGTGAGTAGAGCAGAGTAGGGTACAGTGAGTAGAGCAGAGTAGAGTACAGTGAGTAGAGCAGAGTAGAGTACAGTGAGTAGAGTACAGTGAGCACAGTACAGCACAGTACAGTGAGTAGAGCACAGCACAGCACAGTGAGTAGAGCAGAGTACAGTACAGAGAGCAGAGTACAGTGAGTAGAGTACAGCACAGTACAGTGAGTAGAGTACAGCACAGTGAGTAGAGCAGAGCAGAGTAGAGTACAGTGAGTAGAGTACAGCACAGTGAGTAGAGTACAGCACAGTGAGTAGAGTACAGCACAGTGAGTACAGTGAGTAGAGTACAGTGAGTAGAGTCTAGTGAGTTGAGTACAGTGAGTAGAGTACAGTGAGTAGAGCAGAGTAGAGTACAGTGAGTAGAGCAGAGTAGAGTACAGTGAGTAGAGTACAGTGAGTACAGTAGAGTGAGTACAGTAGAGTGTACAGTAGAGTGAGTACAGTAGAGTGAGTACAGTGAATAGAGTACAGTGAATAGAGCAGAGTACAGTGAGTACAGCAGAGCAGAGTAGAGTACAGTAAGTAGACCAGAGTAGAGTACAGTAAGTAGACCAGAGTAGAGTACAGTAAGTAGACCAGAGTAGAGTACAGTAAGTAGAGTAGAGTACAGTACAGTAGACCAGAGTAGAGTACAGTAAGTAGACCACAGTAGAGTACAGTAAGTAGACCAGAGTAGAGTACAGTAAGTAGACCACAGTAGAGTACAGTAAGTAGACCACAGTAGAGTACAGTAAGTAGACCAGAGTAGAGTACAGTAAGTAGACCAGAGTAGAGTACAGTAAGTAGACCACAGTAGAGTACAGTAAGTAGACCAGAGTAGAGTACAGTAAGTAGACCACAGTAGAGTACAGTAAGTAGACCACAGTAGAGTACAGTAAGTAGACCACAGTAGAGTACAGTAAGTAGACCAGAGTAGAGTACAGTAAGTAGACCACAGTAGAGTACAGTAAGTAGACCAGAGTAGAGTACAGTAAGTAGACCAGAGTAGAGTACAGTAAGTAGACCAGAGTAGAGTACAGTAAGTAGACCACAGTAGAGTACAGTAAGTAGACCACAGTAGAGTACAGTAAGTAGACCAGAGTAGAGTACAGTAAGTAGACCACAGTAGAGTACAGTAAGTAGACCACAGTAGAGTACAGTAAGTAGACCACAGTAGAGTACAGTAAGTAGACCACAGTAGAGTACACTAAGTAGACCAGAGTAGAGTACAGTAAGTAGACCATAGTAGAGTACAGTAAGTAGACCACAGTAGAGTACAGTAAGTAGACCACAGTAGAGTACAGTAAGTAGACCAGAGTAGAGTACAGTAAGTAGACCACAGTAGAGTACAGTAAGTAGACCACAGTAGAGTACAGTAAGTAGACCACAGTAGAGTACAGTAAGTAGACCAGAGTAGAGTACAGTAAGTAGACCACAGTAGAGTACAGTAAGTAGACCACAGTAGAGTACAGTAAGTAGACCACAGTAGAGTACAGTAAGTAGACCACAGTAGAGTACAGTAAGTAGACCACAGTAGAGTACAGTAAGTAGACCACAGTAGAGTACAGTAAGTAGAGTAGAGTACAGTAAGTAGAGTAGAGTACAGTAAGTAGACCACAGTAGAGTACAGTAAGTAGACCACAGTAGAGTACAGTAAGTAGACCACAGTAGAGTACAGTAAGTAGACCACAGTAGAGTACAGTAAGTATACCAGAGTAGAGTACAGTAAGTAGACCAGAGTAGAGTACAGTAAGTAGACCACAGTAGAGTACAGTAAGTAGACCACAGTAGAGTACAGTAAGTAGACCAGAGTAGAGTACAGTAAGTAGACCACAGTAGAGTACAGTAAGTAGACCACAGTAGAGTACAGTATACGGAGCCCCCTGCATTGTTCCAACATTTGAGAGGCGCACAGCGATGCGGTACGGAGCTCAATTTGGCCTCTGCGTTCCTCTGGAGGCTCCACTATTGCGACACACGCTCCATACATCGCCTCCCACCACATTTTAGGATCAAGCATACATTGGCTGTTAGGTTATGAAGTATAATTTATCTTTCATCCAGGGACCTAATGTTAACACATATATTCACTGGCCTATATTTTCTACACCATTACCAACCACAGCTATTATGGAACAGCGGTATATATCAACAGCTGTAGTGAGCTGGGCTTTTTTATATCTGTGTTTCAGTGTAGTTTTTCTTTGCCCTGTGTATTCACATTAAGTATTTGGCCTAGATGTCTTTGTGACCTGCTATCTCTGGCTGTGCGCTGTGTCCAGAACAGCTCTAGTCTCTCATATCCTCTCATATCCTTTCCTCTCCTACTCCTCTCATCTCTACTCCTCTCATATCCTCTCTACTCCTCTCATCTCTACTCCTCTCATCTCCACTCCTCTCATCTCTACTCGTCTCATATCCTCTCCTCCTCTCCTCTACTCATCTCCTCTCATATCCTCTCTACTCCTCTCATCTCTACTCCTCTCCACTCCTCTCATCTCTACTCCTCTCATATCCTCTCTACTCCTCTCATCTCTACTCCTCTCATCTCTACTCCTCTCATCTCTACTCCTCTCATCTCCACTCCTCTCATCTCTACTCCTCTCATCTCCACTCCTCTCATCTCCACTCCTCTCATCTCTACTCCTCTCATCTCTACTCCTCTCATCTCTACTCCTCTCATCTCTACTCCTCTCATCTCTACTCCTCTCATCTCTACTCCTCTCATCTCTACTCCTCTCATCTCCACTCCTCTCATCTCTACTCCTCTCATCTCTACTCCTCTCATCTCTACTCCTCTCATCTCTACTCCTCTCATCTCCACTCCTCTCATATCCTCTCCTCCTCTCCTCTACTCCTCTCCTCTCATATCCTCTCCTCTCCTCCAACTGTGTACATTTTTCCACTCTGAAAAAGAAAGATCCTGAGGTCTCACCTCACACACACACACACACACACACAGTCATCTGTTCCACCATCTGGCATGAAAAAGCACAACTCAGGACTTGAGAGCTAATCTAAGCACAGATGAAAGAGGAGACTCACAACAAAGTAGTGTAATGTACAGTCAGCAAGCTCTGTTATGTAAGGTCTAATCCAGGCTAAAAACACATCTAGGCTTTCATCTACAGTGTAGAGGCTGCTGTATGGAGTTGTTACTGTAGGGGGGTTGATATGGTCATGCAAATCCTACTAGGATGGGAACATGCTCTCTGTGTGTGTGGTACAGTCTACAGTCTAAGCATCCTTAGATAGATGATTTGGAGGTTCTTATTGGCCTATAATAACATGGGGTTCTTATATGATTGCTTGGTGTATAACAAGCTATCACTGTTTAGCTAAACAGAGCAGGAAATCTTCCATCACCTTCCTCCCTCCTTCTCACTCCTTCTCACCCCTCCTCACCCCTTCCTCCTGTCTCACTTCCCCCGTCTCTCACCCCTCCTCACCCCTTTCTCCTGTCTCACTTCCCTGTCTCTCACCCCTCCTCACCCCTTCCTCCTGTCTCACTTCCCCCGTCTCTCACCCCTCCTCACCCCTTCCTCCTGTCTCACTTCCCCTGTCTCTCACCCCTCCTCACCCCTTCCTCCTGTCTCACTTCCCCCGTCTCTCACCCCTCCTCACCCCTTCCTCCTGTCTCACTTCCCCTGTCTCTCACCCCTCCTCACCCCTTCCTCCTGTCTCACTTCCCCTGTCTCTCACCACTCCTCACCCCTTCCTCCTGTCTCACTTCCCCCGTCTCTCACCCCTCCTCACCCCTTCCTCCTGTCTCACTTCCCCCATCTCTCACCCCTTCTCACCCCTTCCTCCTGTCTCACTTCCCCCGTCTCTCACCCCTCCTCACCCCTTCCTCCTGTCTCACTTCCCCCGTCTCTCACCCCTCCTCACCCCTTCCTCCTGTCTCACTTCCCCCGTCTCTCACCCCTCCTTACCCCTTCCTCCTGTCTCACTTCCCCTGTCTCTCACCCCTCCTCACCCCTTCCTCCTGTCTCACTTCCCCCGTCTCTCACCCCTCCTCACCCCTTCCTCCTGTCTCACTTCCCCTGTCTCTCACCCCTCCTCACCCCTTCCTCCTGTCTCACTTCCCCCGTCTCTCACCCCTTCCTCCTGTCTCACTTCCCCCGTCTCTCACCCCAAAACTAGTTTACTGTGGACATCCTGTCTCTTCAGGAACAATGGCTGCTTTAAATAGAACAGGACTGACACATTAGTGTCAGGAGAGAGAGACAGGGTGCAGCTGAAAGCACCATACTACCGAGTGTGATGTAGTAGAGTGTAAGGGTCTGTAATACTGGGTGTGATGTAGTAGAGTGTAAGGGTCTGTAATACCGGGTGTGATGTAGAAGAGTGTAAGGGTCTGTAATACTGGGTGTGATGTAGTAGAGTGTAAGGGTCTGTAATACTGGGTGTGATATAGTAGAGTGTAAGGGTCTGTAATACTGGGTGTGATGTAGTAGAGTGTAAGGGTCTGTAATACTGGGTGTGATGTAGTAGAGTGTAAGGGTCTGTAATACTGGGTGTGATGTAGTAGAGTGTAAGGGTCTGTAATACTGGGTGTGATGTAGTAGAGTGTAAGGGTCTGTAATACTGGGTGTGATGTAGTAGAGTGTAAGGGTCTGTAATACTGGGTGTGATGTAGTAGAGTGTAAGGGTCTGTAATACTGGGTGTGATGTAGTATAGTGTAAGTGTCTGTAATACCGGGTGTGATGTAGTAGAGTGTAAGGGTCACACACACACACCACGACTTCCTCTCACACTCTTCTGAAGGTGCGCATCATAGTCTGTTGTGGTTTGAACCCTGTGAACTGAGCTCCCACTTCACCATCAGTGAGCCAATGAACCGTGCCCCATCACCTCTGTGAACCATCAGTCTAATTATAGATCCCATCTACACAGGGTCTGAAGGCCAACCATAGAGAATCATAGAGATGTCTCTCCGCATACATTAAAATGAGCTGAGATTTCAGTCTGCTGTCTGTCCCCATGCATAGTACATGCTCTGCCTCAGGCCAGAGGTAGGCTAGGGGTTAATGTAGGCTGTAGCATTGGGTGAGAGATAGTGATATCGTAGACAAGTAGAGAAAAACACATTCACACACAGGGAAAATAACTGAGATTTGACCCGAGCACAGAGGTGAGTGAGTATCCCCGGTTGCCATGGGAACGTGTGCAGCGACACTACTGATTAGTCGTCTCTGAAGATGAAGTGATGTGTGTATATTCTCCTAGGACCACTGGAGTCTAGCTGACCCATGGCCTCATTCCATTCAGTAGCAGTCATTAAAGTATGTTTACTACCCCCCCCCCCCCCCCCCCCCCACACACACACACACACAGAGAAACACACAGAAACACAGATGTAGCCTATAACACACAGTACCATATTTCAAAGAAAGGGTTGAAATGGTTTACTCTAGATGGACTTCTAACCTAAAGTTCAGTCTTTAATGGTATCATCATTATAAAGGTCTCCCTGACTGGATCATAACACAGACAATACCACTCCACACAGAGACATCAAGCCTGCTCCCTGCACAACACCCTCTCTCTGCATCCCAAATGGCACCCTCTTCCTCATAGGGCTCTATATTGCTAACACTGCCTCAGTACTGAACTATTGATATCTTGAGAGGATACATGGAATACAATGGCATTGAGTTTGGGTAGTCGTGACTGGGAGAGTTTCAATGGCTGCTTCTCATACTAGTGTTTCTCTCTCTCTCTCTCTGGACTGGTCTCTCAAGGGGAATATCCCCCTGCTGCCCTCCCCTTTCTCTCCTCCGTACCCCCCATCTCTGTACCGCCGTCTCTCTCTTCCCCACCCCTCCTCTCAGTGAGGGATTGACAGGCATGTTGCTCCGCTGATTGGTTGATTTACCTAATGGGACGTGCCAGAAAGAGAGAGAGTGTGAGGAAGTGAAATCCCAGTGAGCAGAGCTGGACAGGCACCTTCCCTCTCTGCTCTACTGTGTAGAGAATGGCTGTCTCCCAAATGGCACCCTATTTCTTATTTAGTGGACTACTTTTGACCAGGAACTATAGGGCTCTGGTCAGAAGTAGTGCACTATATTATAAATTGTATGGGATCTGAGTCACACAAAATGACTGACACACAGGCATCCAGGGCTGGCATGCAGCCTGCTCAGCCCTCACATGAACTATATAGTTTGTATTGGCTGTCAGCAAAGCCTAATACTATACAACTAGGATCCACACTGCTTCTGAAATAGTTTGACCCCTAGCCAGGGCTGCTGCTTGTCTGAATACATCCTGGAGCGCCAATGGAATGCAAGCCAGTCGATGACAATGTGTGTGTGTGTGTGTGTGTGTGTGTGTGTGTGTGTGTGTGTGTGTGTGTGTGTGTGTGTGTGTGTGTGTGTGTGTGTGTGTGTGTGTGTGTGTACGTGTGTGTGTACGTGTGTGTGTGTGTGTGTACGTGTATGAATGCTCTATGTACATGTCAATGCATAATAAAACCTTGGCACACTCTACAGAGGACAGAGTCAGGTTGGCCTTGACCAGGTCTGTTTGTTGGGTCTGCTGGGACGGACAGACAAAAGCAACAGATGTCAGAGGGAGGGGGACCCAGCTCCATGCAGGCAGCACCAGCTGTGCCCCACCCTGACTGGCAGTGAGCGGAGAGGTCTTGCTATAGCACGCTGAGCAGATGAGGTGGCCAGAAACAACAAGACACGAACGCACACTCACACACACTAGCACACTAGCACACGCACTCTATACACTCACACTAGCACACGCACTCTATACACACACACTAGCACACGCACTCTATACACTCACACTAGCACACGCACTCTATACACTCACACTAGCACACGCACTCTATACACACACACTAGCACACGCACTCTATAAACTCAGACTAGCACACACACTCTATACACTCACACTAGCACACACACTCTATACACTCACACTAGCACACGCACTCTATACACTCACACTAGCACACGCACTCTATACACTCACACTAGCACACGCACTCTATACACTCACACTAGCACACACACACACTAGCACACGCACTCTATACACTCACACTAGCACACGCACTCTATACACTCACACTAGCACACACACACACACTAGCACATGCACTCTATACACTCACACTAGCACACACACACACTAGCACACGCACTCTACACACACACTCACACACACACACACACACACACACACACACACACACACACTCTACACACACACACACACACACACACACGCACTCTACACACACACACTAGCACACGCACTCTACACACTCACACTAGCACACGCACTCTTCACACTAGCACACGCACTCTACACACACACACTAGCACACGCACTCTACACACACACACTCTACACACACACTCACACACACACACACACACACACACACACACTCTACACACACACACACACACACACACACACGCACTCTACACACACACACTAACACACGCACTCTACACACTCACACTAGCACACGCACTCTTCACACTACCACACGCACTCTACACACACACACTAGCACACGCACTCTACACACACACACTAGCACACACACTCTACACAGACACTCACACACACACACTACCACACAGACTCTACACACACTCACACTAGCACACGCACTGTACACACACACTTGCACATGCACTACACACTCACACACTAGCACATGCACTACACACTCACTCTACACACACACGCTACACACACGTACATTTTAATATTGTTCTATGGTGGTATTATAAATGTTGTGCTATAGATATGTAGTGGTGTAATGATGTTATATGATGTACTGTTTAATTAAATGTTTTGTTTGTTTATTTTGTGATGTGCCTTAATGTGTCTGGACCCCAGGAGGAGAAAGAAGACTTGGCAGCAGCTAATGGGGATCTGTAATAAAATACTATACAAAAATACATACACTCATGCTATGATTTTTTTTTTTATAACAATGTTACAATATCATATATACGTACAGTACCAGTCAAAAGTTTGGACAAACCTACTCATTCCAGGGTTTTTCTTTATTTTTACTATGTTCTACATTGTAGATTAATAGTGAAGACATCTGTAACGGCTGTCGTAGAAGAGGGAGGACCAAGGCGCAGCGGGTTGCATGTTCATCATTATATTTAATGAATAAAGATGACACGAAACAAAACAATAAACAAAGAACGACAGGTGACAATTTCACAGGCTACAATAATCACTAGCAGTGCGAAATACACAACCCACCAAAATCCCCAGGTGAAAACAAGCATCTAATATATGACTCCCAATCAGGAACAACGACGTACAGCTGTTCCTGATCGGGAGCCACACAAACCACACAGAAATAGACAGACTAGAAAACCATAGAAAACCAACACTAGAACAATAATCAAACCCCAGACTACATAAACCAAACACCCCTTAAATAACACACAACCCGAACCATATGAAACAAATACCCCTCTGCCACGTCCTGACCAAATATAATACAATTACTCCCTCTGCTGGTCAGGACGTGACAACATCAGAACTATGAAATAACACATATGGAATCATGTAGTAACCAAAAAAGTGTTAAACAAATGAAAATGTATTTTACTTTTGAGATTCTTCAAAGTAGCCACCTTTTGCCTTGATGACAGCTTTGCACACTCTTGGCATTCTCTCAACCAGATTCATGAGGTAGTCACCTGGAATGCATTTCAATTAACAGGTGTGCCTTGTTAAAAGTTCATTTGTAGAGTTTCTTTCCTTCATAATGCGTTTGAGCCAATCAGTTGTGTTGTGACAAGGTATTTTGGTATTTGGTATTTTGTTAGGGTCCTCATTAGCTGTTGCAAAAGCAGCAGCTACTCTTCCTGGGGTCCACTCAAAACATGAAACATAATACAGAATTACATAATATATAACATCAATAGACAAGAACAGCTCAAGGACAAAACGACATACATTTTTTTTAACCTCTCTGGGCTAGGCGGGACGAATTCGTCCCACCTACGCAACAGCCAGTCTAATCCAGTGGCGCGATTTTCAAATACCTTAACCTCTATGGGACCGGCGGGACGAATTCGTCCCACCTACGTAACATCCACTGCCAGCCTGTGGCGCGATTTTCAAAATCTTCAAAATCCTATTACTTCAATTTCTCAAACATATGACTATTTTACAGCCATTTAAAGATAAGACTCTCGTTAATCTAACCACACTGTCCGATTTCAAAAAGGCTTTACAACGAAAGCAAAACATTAGATTATGTCAGCAGAGTACCAAGCCAGAAATAATCAGACACCCATTTTTCAAGCCAGCATATAATGTCACCAAAACCCAGAAGACAGCTAAATGCAGCACTCACCTTTGATGATCTTCATCAGATGACAACCCTAGGACATTATGTTATACAATACATGCATGTTTTGTTCAATCAAGTTCATATTTATATCAAAAACCAGCTTTTTACATTAGCATGTGACGTTCAGAACTAGCATACCCCCCGCAAACTTACGGGGAATTCGCTAACATTTTACTAAATTACTCACGATAAACGTTCACAAAAAGCATAACAATTATTTTAAGAATTATAGATACAGACCTCCTCTATGCACTCGATATGTCCGATTTTAAAATAGCTTTTTGGTGAAAGCACATTTTGCAATATTCTAAGTATATAGCCCAGGCATCACGGGCTCGCTATTTAGACACCCGGCAAGTTTAGCACTCACCATAATCATATTTACTATTATAAAAATGTCATTACCTTTTGTTGTCTTCGTCAGAATGCACACCCAGGACGTCTACTTCAATAACAAATGTTGGTTTGGTCCAAAATAATCCATCGTTATATCCGAATAGCGGCGTTTTGTTCGTGCGTTCCAGACACTATCCGAAATAGTAAAGAAGTGTCGCGCGCTTGGCGCAATTCCTGACAATAAAATTCAAAGTATTCAATTGCCGTACGTCGAAGCATGTCAACCGCTGTTTAAAATCAATTTTTACGTCATTTTTCTCGTAGAAAAGCGGTAAAATTCCGACAGGGAATCTCCTTTTCGGCAAACAGAGGAAAAAATCCCAAAGGCGGGGGCGGTCGGGGTCACGCGCATAAGCTAGTGTCTCTTGATGGGCCACTTGAGAAAGGCGATAATGTGTTTCAGCCTGGGGCTGGAATGACGACATTCTCTTTTTTCCCGGGCTATGAGAGCCTATGGACGACGTGGGAAGTGTCACGTTAGAGCAGAGATCCTTAGTAAATGATAGAGATGGCAAAGAAGTTCCAGAAATGGTCAGACAGGCCACTTCCTGTAAAGGAATCTCTCAGGTTTTGACCTGCCATTTGAGTTCTGTTATACTCACAGACACCATTCAAACAGTTTTAGAAAATTTAGGGTGTTTTCTATCCATATGTAATAAGTATATGCATATTCTAGTTACTGAGTAGGAGTGGTAACCAGATTAAATCGGGTATGTTTTTTATCCAGCCGTGTCAATGCTGCCCCCTAGCCCTAACAGGTTAAAAATCCTATTACTTCAATTTCTCAAACATATGACTATTTTACAGCTATTTAAAGACTCTCGTTAATCTAACCACACTGTCCGATTTCAAAAAGGCTTTACAACGAAAGCAAAACATTAGATTATGTCAGCAGAGTACCAAGCCAGAAATAATCAGACACCCATTTTTCAAGCTAGCATATAATGTCACAAAAACCCAGAAGACAGCTAAATGCAGCACTAACCTTTGATGATCTTCATCAGATGACAACCCTAGGACATTATGTTATACAATACATGCATGTTTTGTTCAATCAAGTTCATATTTATATCAAAAACCAGCTTTTTACATTAGCATGTGACGTTCAGAACTAGCATACCCCCCGCAAACTTCCGGCGAATTCACTAACAATTTACTAAATTACTCACGATAAACGTTCACAAAAAGCATAACAATTGTTTTAAGAATTATAGATACAGAACTCCTCTATGCACTCGATATGTCCGATTTTAAAATAGCTTTTTGGTGAAAGCACATTTTGCAATATTCTAAGTACATAGCCCAGCCATCACGGGCTAGCTATTTAGACACCCGGCAAGTTTAGCACTCACCAATATCAGATTTACTATTACAAAAGTTTGATTACCTTTTGTTGTCTTCGTCAGAATGCACTCCCAGGACTGCTACTTCAATAACAAATGTTGGTTTGGTCCAAAATAATCCATCGTTATATCCGAATAGCGGCGTTTTGTTCGTGCGTCCCAGACACTATCCGAAATGGTAAATCAGGGTCTAAATCTAAATATTCCATTACCGTACTTCGAAGCATGTCAACCGCTGTTTAAAATCCATTTTTATGCCATTTTTCTCGTAAAAAAGCAATAATATTCCGACCGGGAATGTCCATTTAGCTAAACAGAGGAAAGAAAACAAAGCTTTCGGTCGACGCGGGCACGAGCCTGAGTCTCACAGTACTGTAACCAGCCACTACCCAAACGCGCTACTTTGTTTCAGCCAGAGCCTGCAAAGCCACGATTCAGCGTTTTGCCGCCTTCTGAGAGCCTATGGCAGCCGTAGGAAGTGTCACGGGACAGCTAAGATCCTCACTCTTCAATAAACAGAGACAAGAAGAACGACACCTTGTCAGACAGGCCACTTCCTGCATGAAATCTTCTCAGGTTTTTGCCTGCCATATGAGTTCTGTTATACTCACAGACACCATTCAAACAGTTTTAGAAACTTTAGGGTGTTTTCTATCCAAAGCCAATAATTATATGCATATTCTAGTTAATGGTTAGGAGTAGTAACCAGATTAAATCGGGTACGTTTTTTATCCAGCTGTGTCAATACTGCCCCCTACCCTCAACAGGTTAAAGGCACACGTAGCCTACATACTGTTTCAATGCATACACACAAACTATCTATGTCAAATAGGGGAGAGACGTTGTGCCGTGAGGTATTGCTTTATCTGTTTTTTGAAACCAGGTTTGCTGTTTATTTGAGCAATATGAGTTGGAAGGAAGTTCCATGCAATAAGGGTTCTACATAATACTGTACGCCTTCTTGAATTTGTTCTGGATTTGGGGACTGTGAGAAGACCTGTGTGTATGTTGACTATGCAAACAATTTAGGATTTTCAACACATTAATGTTTCTTATAAAAAGAAGTGATGGTAAAACACCAAGTCCATATTATGGCAAGAGTAGCTAAAATAAGCAAAGAGAAACGACAGTCCATCATTACTTTAAGACATGAAGGTCAGTCAATATGGAAAATTTCAAGAGCTTTGAAAGTTTCTTCAAGTGCAGTCGCAGAAACCATCAAGTGCTATGTTGAAACTGGCTTTCATGAGGACCGCCACAGGAAAGGAAGACCCAGAGTTCCCTCTGCTGCAGAGGATACATTCATTAGAATAACTGCACCTCAGATTACAGCCCAAATAAAGGAGTTCAAATAACAGACACATCTCAACATCAACTGTTCAGAGGAGACTGTGTAAATCAGGCCTTCATGGTTGAATTGCTGCAAAGAAACCACTACTAAAGGACACCAATAAGGAGAAGAGACTTGCTTGGGCCAAGAAACACGAGTAATTGACATTAGACCGGTGGAAATCTGTCATTTGGTCTGATGAGTCCAAATTTGACATTTTTGGTTCCAACTGGCAGGTCTTTGTAAGACGCAGAGTAGGTGAATGAATGATCTCCGCATGTGTGGTTCCCACCGTGAAGCATGGAGGAGGTGGTGTGGGGGTGCTTTGCTGGTGACACAGTCAGTGATTTATTTAGAATTCAAGGCACACTTAACCAGCATGGCTACCACAGCATTCTGCAGCGATACGCCATCCCATCTGGTTTGCGCTTAGTGGGACTATCATTTGTTTTTCAAAACAAAACACACCTCCAGGCTATTTGACCAAGAAGGAGAGTGATGGAGTGCTTCATCAGATGACCTGGCCTCCACAATCCCCCGTCCTCAACCCAATTGAGATGGTTTGGGATGAGGTTGACCGCACAGTGTAGGAAAAGCAGCCAACAAGTGCTCAGCATATGTAGGAACTCCTTCAAAACATTGGAAAAGCATGCCAGCTGAAGCTGGTTGAGAGAATGCCAAGAGTGTGCAAAGCTGTCATCAAGGCAAATGGTGGCTACTTTGAAGAATATAAAATATATTTTGATCTGTTTAACACTTTTTTGGTTACTACGTGATTCCATCTGTGTTTTTTCATAGCTTTTATGTTTTCACTACAGTCGTGGCCAAACGTTTTGAGAATGACACAAATATTAATTTTTACAAAGTCTGCTTCCTCAGTTTGTATGATGGCAATTTGCATATACTCCAGAATGTTATGAAGAGTGATCAGATGAATTGTAATTAATTGCAAAGTCCCTCTTTGCCATGCAAATGAACTGAATCCCCAAAAACATTTCCACTGCATTTCAGCCCTGCTACAAAAGGACCAGCTGACATCATGTCAGTGATTCTCTCAACACAGGTGTGAGTGTTGATGAGAACAAGGCTGGAGATCACTCTGTCATGCTGATTGAGTTCGAATAACAGACTGGAAGCTTCAAAAGGAGGGTGGGTGCTTGGAATCATTGTTCTTCCTCTGTCAATCATGGTTAACTGCAAGGAAACACATGCCGTCATCATTGCTTTGCACAAAAAGAGCTTCACAGGCAAGGATGTTGCTGCCAGTAAGATTGCATCTAAATCAACCATTTATCGGATCATCAAGAACTTCAAGGAGAGCGGTTCAATTGTTGTGAAGAAGGCTTCAGGGCGCCCAAGAAAGTCCAGCAAGTGCCAGGACCGTCTCCTGAAGTTGATTCAGCTGCGGGATCGGGGCACCACCAGTACAGCGCTTGCTCAGGAATGGCATCAGGCAGGTGTGAGTGCATCTGCACGCACAGTGAGGCAAAGACTTTTGGAGGATGGCCTAGTGTCAAGAAGGGCAGCAAAGAAGCCACTTCTCTCCAGGAAAAACATCATGGACAGACTGATATTCTGCAAAAGGTACAGGGATTGGATTGCTGAGGACTGGGGTAAAGTCATTTTCTCTGATGAATCCCCTTTCCGATTGTTTGGGGCATCCGGAAAAAAGCTTGTCCGGAGAAGACAAGGTGAGCGCACCATCGGTCCTGTGTCATGCCAACAGTAAAGCATCCTGAGACCATTCATGTGTGGGGTTGCTTCTCAGCCAAGGGAGTGTCCTCACTCACAATTTTGCCTAAGAACACAGCCATGAATAAAGAATGGTACCAATACATCCTCCGAGAGAAACTTCTCCCAACCATCCAGGAACAGTTTGGTGATGAACAATGCCCTTTCCAGCATGATGGAGCACCTTGCCATAAGGCAAAAGTGATAACTAAGTGGCTCGGGGAACAAAACATCAATATTTTGGGTCCATGGCCAGGAAACTCCCCAGACCTTATTCCCATTGAGAACTTGTGGTCAATCCTCAAGAGGCGGGTGGACAAACAAAAACCCACAAATTCTGACAAACTCCAAGCATTGATTATGCAAGAATGGGCTGCCATCAGTCAGGATGTGGCCCAGAAGTTAATTGACAGCATGCCAGGGCGGATTGCAGAGGTCTTGAAAAAGAAGGGTCAACACTGCAAATATTGACTCTTTGCATCAACTTCATGTAATTGTCAATAAAAGCCTTTGACACTTATGAAATGCTTGTAATTATACTTCAGTATTCCATAGTAACATCTGACAAAAATATCTAAAGACACTGAAGCAGCAAACTTTGTGGAAATTAATATTTGTGTCATTCTCAAAACTTTTGGCCACGACTGTACTATTCTACAATGTAGACATAGTAAAAACAATAATAAATAAAGTTTAATGAGCGGTGTGTTGGCTCATTTCTGCATTACCAAATGAGGAGAGTTAAAAACACACCAGTCTGAGTTAACCTCTTACATCTAGACGTTCCGCTAGCGGAACACCTGCTCCAATATCCAATGATAGGCGTGGCGCGAATTACAAATTCCTCAAAAATACAAAAACTTCAATTTTTCTAACATATGACTATTTTACAGCATTTTAAAGACAAGACTCTCCTTTATCTAACCACACTGTCCGATTTCAAAAAAGGCTTTAAGCGAAAACAAAACATTAGATTATGTCAGCAGAGTACCCAGCCAGAAATAATCAGACACCCATTTTTCAAGCTAGCATATAATGTCACAAAAAACAAAACCACAGCTAAATGCAGCACTAACCTTTGATGATCTTCATCAGATGACACGCCTAGGACATTATGTTATACAATACATGTATGTTTTGTTCAATCAAGTTCATATTTATATCAAAAACCAGCTTTTTACATTAGCATGTGACGTTCAGAACTAGCATTCCCACCGAACACTTCCGGTGAATTTACTAAATTACTCACGATAAACGTTCACAAAAAACATAACAATTATTTTAAGAATTATAGATACAGAACTCCTTTGTGCAATCGAGGTGTCCGATTTTAAAATAGCTTTTCGGTGAAAGCACATTTTGCAATATTCTGAGTAGATAGCCCAGCCATCACGGCTAGCTATTTTGACACCCAGCAAGTTTAGCCCTGACCAAACTCCGATTTACTATTAGAAAAGTTTGATTAACTTTGGTGTTCTTCGTCAGAATGCACTCCCAGGACTGCTACTTCAATAACAAATGTTGGTTTGGTTCAAAATAATCCATAGTTATATCCAAATAGCGGCGTTTTGTTTGTGCGTTCAAGACACTATCCGAAGTGTAAATAAGGGTCACGCGCACGACGCATTTCGTGACAAAAAAATTCTAAATATTCCATTACCGTACTTCGAAGCATGTCAACCGCTATTTAAAATAATTTTTTATGCAATTTTTCTCGTAAAAAAGCGATAATATTCCGACCGGGAGTGGTGGTTTTCGTTCAAAGATAGAGAAAGTAAACATGGAGTCGACTCGTGCACGAGCCTGAGTCTCATAGTACTGTGACCAGCCACTATCCAAACGCGCTAATGTTTTTCAGTCAGGGCCTGCAAAGCCACGATTCAGCTTTTTGCCGCCTTCTGAGAGCCCATGGGAGCCGTAGGAAGTGTCACGTAACAGCAGAGATCCCCTGTTTTGGATAGAGATAATCAAGAAGGCCAAGAAATGGTCAGACAGGGTACTTCCTGTACAGAATCTTCTCAGGTTTTGGCCTGCCAAATGAGTTCTGTTATACTCACAGACACCATTCAAACAGTTTTAGAAACTTTGGAGTGTTTTCTATCCAAAGCGAATAATTATATGCATATTCTAGTTTCTGGGCAGGAGTAATAATCAGATTAAATTTGGTACGTTTTTTATCCGGCCGTGAAAATACTGCCCCCTAGCCATAACAGGTTAAACTACATCTTTAATACTTAAGATACTTTTGCAAAAGCCTCTTTGACCTTCAATAATGCACTCTCTCGAATGAACCAGGAAGGTGATTACACAATGGCTACAGAGATATTTTATAGCAAAGATACACCCTTCAACGTACATTGACAAACCACAGATACATAGAATGGGTCACAAAGGTTAAGTTTTGTATGACAGATATCCATAAAACAAGGCAGGCAGTAACTGCTATCTCAACAGGGTTCATTGTATAGCCCAGTATCTGGTCCCCTTAGAACCATCCCTCCCTGGTACGGTATTGAACAAAAACACCATTTCATCCAATGGCATATATCAATTGTCAACTCTAGATACTCCCATCTCAAGCAAACCCCCTCTTGACCCCACTCCTGGACAGGCTCACTGGGGGGAGTGAGCCTCTAGGCCATATACTATCACAGGATAAGTGCGAGATCTAAGAGAGGACACACAATTTCCAGACACTACCATAAACATCCCCACAATAAAGAAAAGGAGGGAGTGACTTGCTCACAGACATTGTGGAGACAAGTCATTGGTTCCCCATTAATCACGCCATCCCTTCACATGGTTTAAGAATAGGTAAAGAGACATTCACATATAAAAGACAAGTCTGACCTCTCCCCTCTCTGGGCCCCAAGTGACTGAGCCCCAGCTAAGGGAAACGTGCAACTGAAACATACCAGAGTCCAAAGGACACTTTCTAATGACAAGTCTCTCACATCAGCATATTATACTAATAAAACATCTTAATCATCTATGTTACCCAACTAATTCTGATTCATCCACGACAGTGGGTGTGTCCAAACTTTTGATTGGTACTGTACATACAGCAAGACAGAATGAAGAAGACCTTCCTATGTAGAACAGTGTAAGGGTCAGCTGGAAGTAAATAAGGAAAGGAAGCCTGCTCATGTTTTTCATTAGGTTGCAGCAGCACCAACAGACAACGTTCAATCTTCTGTAGCCAATCTTTCATCTGCAGTATAGCCTCCGTCAGGTCTGAAGTATGGTCTCCGTCAGGTCTGTAGAACTGCCTCCATCATGTTTGCAGTATAGCCTCCATCCGGTCTGCAGTATAGCCTCTGTCAGGTCTGTAGAATAGCCTCTGTCAGGTCTGTAGAATAGCCTCTGTCAGGTCAGCAGTATAGTCTCCATCAGGTCTGCAGTATAGCCTCTGTCAGGTCTGTAGAATAGCCTCTGTCAGGTCAGCAGTATAGTTTCCGTCAGGTCTGCAGTATAGCCTCTGTCAGGTCTGCAGTATAGCCTCCGTCAGGTCAAATTAGCTGCAGTTTAGTTTCAAGGCTGACTTTCAACGAAACATGTGGGCTTCAAAGTGAGGCTCTCTCTGTGTCTGTGCTCAGAGTATCTGTAGATCAGTAGTTAATGTGCTGCATGTGTCTGTGCTCAGAGTATCTGTAGATCAGTAGTTAATGTGCTGCATGTGTCTGTGCTCAGAGTATCTGTAGATCAGTAGTTAATGTGCTGCATGTGTCTGTGCTCAGAGTATCTGTAGATCAGTAGTTAATGTGCTGCATGTGTCTGTGCTCAGAGTATCTGTAGATCAGTAGTTAATGTGCTACATGTGTCTGTGCTCAGAGTATCTGTAGATCAGTAGTTAATTTGCTGCATGTGTCTGTGCTGATCTGTTATCTACTGGTGTGATTGTGCGTCTGTTCTGTAAGGACACTCTGTATGATGGAGCTGTGTGAAGAACATCCCCATGCTGCCAGGGACCCACGCAGTGTGTGTGTGTGTGTGTGTGTGTGTGTGTGTGTGTGTGTGTGTGTGTGTGTGTGTGTGTGTGTGTGTGTGTGTGTGTGTGTGTGTGTGTGTGTCGCGTGCGCGTGTGCGTGTGTGTGTGTGTGTGCGTGTGCTGATTCCCACTCCTATCCTGTGTGTTCACACCTTGTCTGCCATCTCAGTGGGCGAGTGGAGATCAGTAGGATATCTCATCTTCTCCTGCAGGGCCGTGATTAACTGGACCTTACTCCACTGACCCTCTGGCAGCACACACACACGCACCGACGCACATACACACGCGCACCGACGCGCACACGCACACCGACGCGCACACATGCTGTTGAATCCTATCAACCATAGTTTGATGATTCACAGTTCACATGAACTATACAGCTCCAAGTTCCAACTCTTACCATTTTGTTCCAGTTTGTTTAACTCCGCCTCTGTTACCATCCAGCCCTCAATAAAAAGTCAAAACAGTGTAACTTCTATCAGAATAGTTCATATCATTAGAGAGGTGTTTCTTAAACTGTCTCAGACTGTCTCAGAAGTCGTTTGCGGTGGCTGCACTAGTTTGTCTTCTTTGATCATCTGCTGACGAGCTAAAGCTTGGCCCCGTAATAGGACTCCTCATGACTGTCTTCTGACTGAAGATCAGCTGGACTAATAGGACTCCTCATGACTGTCTTCTGACTGAAGATCAGCTGGACTAATAGGACTCCTCATGACTGTCTTCTGACTGAAGATCAGCTGGACTAATAGGACTCCTCATGACTGTCTTCTGACTGAAGATCAGCTGGACTAATAGGACTCCTCATGACTGTCTTCTGACTGAAGATCAGCTGGACTAATAGGACTCCTCATGACTGTCTTCTGACTGAAGATCAGCTGGACTAATAGGACTCCTCATGACTGTCTTCTGACTGAAGATCAGCTGGACTAATAGGACTCCTCACGTCTGTCTTCTGACTGAAGATCAGCTGGACTAATAGGACTCCTCATGACTGTCTTCTGACTGAAGATCAGCTGGACTAATAGGACTCCTCACGTCTGTCTTCTGACTGAAGATCAGCTGGACTAATAGGACTCCTCATGACTGTCTTCTGACTGAAGATCAGCTGGATTAATAGGACTCCTCACGGCTGTCTTCTGACTGAAGATCAGCTGGATTAATAGGACTCCTCACGGCTGTCTTCTGACTGAAGATCAGCTGGATTAATAGGACTCCTCACGGCTGTCTTCTGACTGAAGCCCAGCTGGACTAATAGGACTCCTCACGGCGGTCTTCTGACTGAAGATCAGCTGGACTAATAGGACTCCTCATGACTGTCTTCTGACTGAAGATCAGCTGGATTAATAGGACTCCTCACGGCGGTCTTCTGACTGAAGATCAGCTGGATTAATAGGACTCCTCACGGCTGTCTTCTGACTGAAGCCCAGCTGGACTAATAGGACTCCTCACGGCGGTCTTCTGACTGAAGCCCAGCTGGACTAATAGGACTCCTCATGGCTGTCTTCTGACTGAAGATAAGCTGGACTAATAGGACTCCTCATGACTGTCTTCTGACTGAAGCCCAGCTGGACTAATAGGACTCCTCATGGCTGTCTTCTGACTGAAGATCAGCTGGACTAATAGGACTCCTCATGGCTGTCTTCTGACTGAAGATCAGCTGGATTAATAGGACTCCTCACGGCTGTCTTCTGACTGAAGCCCAGCTGGACTAATAGGACTCCTCATGACTGTCTTCTGACTGAAGATCAGCTGGATTAATAGGACTCCTCACGGCTGTCTTCTGACTGAAGTTCAGCTGGACTAATAGTCTACATCAACTACAGGGACAGGTAAATAGTTAGAACATTTAGGAACTGAGTTTGTCAAACAACACCCAACCTGAAACAAGATCATTAGGGCTCACCAAAGGGCCCACAGCTTAATTGACTATGGCCGTGATTCAAACAAACTGCAGTATGGCGACATCGCAATGCATTCGACTTTAAAATATAATTTATGTTTGTGTTGACATTCACAACGTTTACCAGATATGTGATTGATGTGAACCTCAGGGAAATTGCAGCGAGAAGTCAGTGTGGTTTTGTATCAATCCCGGGCTATGAGAGTCTATTTAACTACTGTGAATAAAGGCCTACATATTGACTGTATGAGGACGTGTACTGAAGTTCAAACACAGTGTCATTTAATAGATTTAGAAATAAACCCATTAGGAAGCTGTGGTGGTGCTGTCTGTAGCTGGACATGTTCTCCACCAGGATATGTGACTGTGGGGGTAATTGAAAGCCACGTATCAGACAGCCAGCAGGTCAGTGATGGGGGGGGGGCTGTGTGTGTGGCTGTGGGTGTGTGCGGTCTCCTTTGGGGTCTCCTCCCCTGGTTTCTCCAGCTGTGTTGTACCACGTTCCCCCTGAGCGTCTACTTGTCATTACTGCTGATTGGGCCAAATATGTTGACACCCAATTAGACAGCCCATATGCTGCTGGGAGGGAGATGGAGTGTTCAGACTATTAGATATGTGGCAGGAAGTGGATCTGTGAAATGTACAACAAAGATTAGAATTTTGTGGAATTGGTAACACTCCACACTCACGTTCACAGCAGTGGAGGCTGGTGAGGGGAGGAGGGCTCATAATAATGGCTGGAATGAAGTCAATAGAATGGTAACCACCACATGGAAACCAGGTGTTTGATGTGTTTGATACCATTCCATTCACTCCATTCCAGCCATTATTATGCAGTATTACCATTCTCTATGGGCTCTGGTCATAGTAGTGAAATATATGCAATATATCCACTTCTCTGTTGTACTGCTAACCCTGTGTACATAGCATCATGATATTATGCTCTGGCACCCCAATGGTGGAACAAGCTCCCTCACGACGCCAGGACAGCGGAGTCAATCACCACCTTCCGGAGACACCTGAAACCCCACCTCTTTTAGGAATACCTAGGATAGGATAAAGTAATCCTTCTAACCCCCCCCTCCTTAAAAGATTTAGATGTACTATTGTAAAGTGGTTGTTCCACTGGATATTATAAGGTGAATGCACCAATTTGTAAGTCGCTCTGGATAAGAGCGTCTGCTAAATGACTTAAATGTAAATGTAATATTACTGTCAATGACCTTTTCAAAGGTAATTGTTTAGTTTCCATGACAACAAGAACCCTGTTCCTATACACAGGCCCTTGTCAATAGAAGTGGAATGTAAAGAATACATTGACCGATCATTGACCCTTGTGTATGAGATGAAAAATTGGTATATTTCTGTATAAGAAAAACGGACAGAAGACCCAGTTGGCTTACAAAGAAACAAGTGTTGCTCGTGAATGAAATGAACTGAATAGACATCTTGACTCTGCTGCTGTCTAGGCTAGTTGGCGTCTGTCTTCACTCTGTGTGGAGTGAGTGGAGACACCACTGACCTCAATAGAGAGGATTATATTAGCTATGTCTGTGCTTCTCAAATGGCACTGCTTTTTACCAGACAACTATGGGCCCAGGAAAAAAGCACGGGGCTCTGGACATAATTAGGGCCCTATATGGTTTGGTTTGACATAAAGGTCAACACTGGCTCCTCAAACTCCCCTCCTGTCACCCAGTAATTAAACATCCTCATAATCATCCTAACTATCCTGCTAATCATCCTGATAACCATCCTGATAACCATCCTGCTAACCATCCTGCTAACCATCCTGCTAATCATCCTGATAACCATCCTGCTAATCATTCTGCAAATCATCCTGATAACCATCCTGATAATCATCCTGCTAATCATCCTTATAACCATCCTGATAACCATCCTGATAACCATCCTGCTAATCATTCTGCTAATCATCCTGATAACCATCCTGATAATCATCCTGCTAATCATCCTTATAACCATCCTGATAACCATCCTGATAACCATCCTGCTAATCATCCTGATAACCATCCTGCTAATCATCCTGCTAATCATCCTGCTAATCATCCTGATAACCATCCTGATAACCATCCTGCTAACCATCCTGCTAACCATCCTGCTAATCATCCTGATAACCATCCTGCTAATCATTCTGCAAATCATCCTGATAACCATCCTGATAATCATCCTGCTAATCATCCTTATAACCATCCTGATAACCATCCTGATAACCATCCTGCTAATCATCCTGATAACCATCCTGCTAATCATCCTGCTAATCATCCTGATAACCATCCTGATAACCATCCTGCTAATCATCCTGCTAATCATCCTGATAACCATCCTGATAATCATCCTGATAACCATCCTGCTAGTCATCCTGCTAATCATCCTGATAACCATCCTGCTAATCATTCTGCTAATCATCCTGATAACCATCCTGATAATCTTCCTGATAACCATCCTGCTAATCATTCTGCTAATCATCCTGATAACCATCCTGCTAATCATCCTGCTAATCTTCCTGATAATCATCCTGATAATCATCCTGATAAATAATCTACTATCCTCCCAGTCAATGACCTGTAATAGGTCTGTCTCACTGGTGTTAATGTTCTGTAATTCTCACTGTGATTGTGTATGTGTTTTAACAGTGCAGGTTAGACAGCCATGACCCAGGGGCATCGTGGGGGTTGGAGTTTTCCTTCCCAGTGGCAGGATTCCCAGATGGGATACAGTGGCCCTGTAATAATTTTCAACTGTCCCCCGGTTTTCTGTAATTAGTTTCTGTCAGGAGTCGGACTTATGGACCGTGGGGAATGTCTGGGGGTGTCACGGTTGTCTGAAGAATGGGACCAAAGCGCAGCGTGTGTATCGTTCCATATTTTATTTAAACTGTGAAACTATGCAAGACATACAAAATACTAATAAACAAAACAACAAACCGTGACGAAGAGGTGCAACATACACTAACTCAAAAATAATCTCCCACAAACCCAGGTGGAAAAAACAACCACTTAAATATGATCCCCAATTAGAGACAACGATGACCAGCTGCCTCTAATTGGAGATCATCCCAAAAAACAACAACATAGAAATACAACAACTAGAACCCCACATAGAAATACATAAACTAGACAAACCCCCCAACATAGAAAAAAGAAACTAGAAACAACATAGACATAAATAAACTAGACAAAACCCTCTGTCACTCCCTGACCTACTCTACCATAGAAAAATAAAAGCTTTCTATGGTCAGGACGTGACAGGGGGCTAACAAAAGCTGGGAAGTGTGTATGTGTTTTTTGTCACGTGCCTGACTAGGTCTCACAAAGGGCGATTTATATTTATTGTGTGTGCGTGTACGTGTACAGTATATGGTCCATGTCTCACACACACACACACACACACACACACACAATCACACACACATCACACATGCCAGTCACAAACACTGACACACATTGTCATCGACTGGCTTGCGTTGCATTGGCACTCCAGGATGTATTCAGACAAGCAGCAGCCCTGGCTAGGGGTCAAACTATTTCAGAAGCAGTGTGGAAATGTAACTTGACTACTGACAGGCCTGCACTTCAGTTCCACTGCGTGGTGCGACACTGATAGGAGTCCCCCTGGGGCTGTCTGTTATTCAGATTGAGTCAAGAAACAAAGAAAACAACCACACACACACATACACCGAGCCTTTATTTCATTTAGATATAACTAAGACACATGGGTTTTCAGGACACTGTGAGAATATAATTTGGGTGAGAATTAACAATAGAAAAGGGCAGAGTGTGCTTAGCTATAGGCTGCGTCTGAAATGGCACCCTATTCCTTATGAAGTGCACTCCTACCTCTCTAGTGCGTTATCTCCTATTAGGATCTTCCTCTGGCCTTAAGCACCAATCTGTCATGCATTATTAGCCCAGCACCCGCTCAGCCCAGCTCATAATGAAGGGAGGGGAGAGGAGAGGAGAGGAGAAGAAAGAAAGAAAGAAAGAAAGAAAGAAAGAAAGAAAGAAAGAAAGAAAGAAAGAAAGAAAGAAAGAAAGAAAGAGAGAAAGAGAGAAAGAAAGAAAGAAAGAAAGAAAGAAAGAAAGAGAGAAAGAAAGAGAGAAAGAAAGAGAAAGAAAGAAAGAAAGAAAGAAAGAGAGAAAGAAAGAAAGAAAAGAAAGAAAGAGAAAGAAAGAAAGAAAGAGAAAGAAAGAAAGAAAGAAAGAAAGAAAGAAAGAAAGAGAAAGAAAGAAAGAAAGAAAGAGAGAAAGAAAGAAAGAAAGAGAGAAAGAGAGAAAGAAAGAAAGAGAGAAAGAAAGAAAGAGAAAGAAAGAAAGAAAGAAAGAGAGAAAGAAAGAAAGAAAGAAAGAGAGAAAGAAAGAAAGAAAGAAAGAGAGAGAGAAAGAGAAAGAAAGAGGAAAGGTCTAAGAACTGAGGTTTGTTTTCAGCTTGTTTTTCATGTTGCTGGTCTTTGATTATTTCTTATTAATGATGGGGGAAAATAGATACTGTTACATATCGGGATATTATTTTTCACCATTTTTCATATTTTGACAATATGGCAATATTCTTTTTGAGCTAGTTGACTGTATCTGCACCATCTTCTTTTTAAATGAGGAGCCAATTAGTTTTCAGCACTTTTATTTCCATGACAACTTGTTTTCTCAGGGCTCTCTCTTGTCCCCCTGCAGCAGCATTGAACTACAATACATATAGAATCGTGGGAACCGCAATACATGTCTGATCGGCACCACAGTTAGGCCATACATCATGTTCAGTGGACAGATAATGCAGACTGAAGAATCTGCCAGGACTGAATGGGATGCGTGAGATCACCACCTTCCGTAGACACCTGAAACCCCACCCCTTTAAGGAATACCTAGGATAGGATAAAGTAATCCTTCTAACCCCCCCACCCTCCCCCCCAAAAAGATATATATGTACTATTGTAAAGTGGTTGTTCCACTGGGTATCATAAGGTGTAAGTCGCTCTGGATAAGAGCGTCTGCTTAATGACGTAAATGTAAATAACGAGCAGCATTAGTTCCATTTTGGGGTTTTCATCACTGGTTATTTGGACGTATCAGGATTGGGCGAAGGCGGTGCTTAAACTGCTTCCCACGCGTTCCCACATGGATCTAAAGGGGGAGGGGCTTGGCTGAGTTTCCTTTTGCGAGGGTAGAGACTGCGTTTTTGACGGAACTCTCAATATCTAACACGAATGAGTACATACGTTAGTCACGCAGCTAACCAAATTACACAATATTTAACTTCTGGGTTAACAGATTAGGCCGTGTGTGTGTGTGTGTCTACATCAGGCCTGCATCCCAGGTTACCCAGAGAGACATAGCCGTACCATACAGTAAGAGGACCCTGTAGGCAGGGCTACTGTAGGGTGAGGGTCAGCTCTTACATTCTTTCCACTAACAGTCTTGTGACAGATCACCTGCGCTGTGGGTAATGCGTTTCAAAAGTAACATGTTACGTAATCAGATTACTTTTATGTGTAACGGAGTGAAGTAACGCGTTACTTTTTCTCTACCGGCCGTGTGTTTCCATGATCCGATCTCGACTTGTTTCCACATTTAGTTCTGGAGCGAGCAGCTGCTGTCCGTAGAGATGTATAGAGCACACACATTTGATCTTTGCCGTTGTGGCTCAGTTCTTAGAGCATGTCGCTTGTGTTCAATTCCCATGGGGGACCAGTAAGAAATTGTTTTACTACTGAAAGTCGCTCTGGATAAGAGCGTCTGCTAAATGACTAAAATTAAAATGTTCAAAAATAAATAGTGCACTACTTTTGACCAGGGTCCATAGGGGCTTGACCAAAAGTAGTGCACTATGTAATGAATAGGGTGCCATTTGGGACACCTTACCAGTGAGATGATAACATCCAGTCAGAGGCTAACTCTCACCCTGTGGTTCACTCATCTGACTCTGTTGACTGTTTACTCACAACCGGCCAGTGGGGGGTCTGATGGAAGCAACAGAAAGAGAGAGGGATAGAGAGAGAGATAAATAAAGCGCGATAGAGGGGACAAGAATGAATAAAAAGCGATAAGGGACAAAAACAGAAAGAGAGAGAGAGGGCAAGAAAGAGAGTTGAGCCTGTTAAGCTGCATCCTGGATGTCTTTAACCCGGCTTCGTACCCCAGCGTCCCCAACACCAAATCTCCCCTCCACCTACATCTGCTTGTCTGGCTCCTGAGTGGCACAGCGGTCTAAGGCACTGCATCTCAATGCTAGAGGCGTCACAGTAGTTCCTGGTTCGAATCCGGGCTCCATCACATCTGGCCGTGATTGGGAGTCCCTATGGGACAACCTCCCTGCACACAACTGGTCCAGGTTTGGCCGGGGTAGGCCGTCATTGTAAATAAGAATTTGTTCTTAACTGACTTGCCTAGTTAAATAAAGGTTACATAAAAAAACCTACACTGACCTTTCAATGGTCACCATTCAGTCAACACCCCTCCCACCTGTCTCCCTCTGTTACATTCAGTCAACACCCCTCCCAACTGTCTCCCTCTGTTACATTCAGTCAACACCCCTCCCACCTGTCTCCTCCTCTGTTGTTACATTCAGTCAACACCCCTCCCACCTGTCTCCTCCTCTGTTGTTACATTCAGTCAACACCCCTCCCACCTGTCTCCCTCTGTTACATTCAGTCAACACCCCTCCCACCTGTCTCCCTCTGTTACATTCAGTCAACACCCCTCCCACCTGTCTCCTCCTCTGTTGTTACATTCAGTCAACACCCCTCCCACCTGTCTCCTCCTCTGTTGTTACATTCAGTCAACACCCCTCCCACCTGTCTCCTCCTCTGTTGTTACATTCAGTCAACACCCCTCCCACCTGTCTCCTCCTCTGTTGTTACATTCAGTCAACACCCCTCCCACCTGTCTCCTCCTCTGTTGTTACACTCAGTCAACACCCCTCCCACCTGTCTCCTCCTCTGTTGTTACATTCAGTCAACACCCCTCCCACCTGTCTCCTCCTCTGTTGTTACATTCAGTCAACACCCCTCCCACCTGTCTCCTCCTCTGTTGTTACATTCAGTCAACACCCCTCCCACCTGTCTCCTCCTCTGTTGTTACATTCAGTCAACACCCCTCCCACCTGTCTCCCTCTGTTACATTCAGTCAACACCCCTCCCAACTGTCTCCCTCTGTTACATTCAGTCAACACCCCTCCCACCTGTCTCCTCCTCTGTTGTTACATTCAGTCAACACCCCTCCCACCTGTCTCCTCCTCTGTTGTTACATTCAGTCAACACCCCTCCCACCTGTCTCCCTCTGTTACATTCAGTCAACACCCCTCCCACCTGTCTCCTCCTCTGTTGTTACACTCAGTCAACACCCCTCCCACCTGTCTCCCTCTGTTACAGTCAGTCAACACCCCTCCCACCTGTCTCCTCCTCTGTTGTTACACTCAGTCAACACCCCTCCCACCTGTCTCCCTCTGTTACATTCAGTCAACACCCCTCCCACCTGTCTCCCTCCTCTGTTGTTACATTCAGTCAACACCCCTCCCACCTGTCTCCTCCTCTGTTGTTACAGTCAGTCAACACCCCTCCCACCTGTCTCCTCCTCTGTTGTTACATTCAGTCAACACCCCTCCCACCTGTCTCCTCCTCTGTTGTTACATTCAGTCAACACCCCTCCCACCTGTCTCCTCCTCTGTTGTTACATTCAGTCAACACCCCTCCCACCTGTCTCCTCCTCTGTTGTTACACTCAGTCAACACCCCTCCCACCTGTCTCCCTCTGTTACACTCAGTCAACACCCCTCCCACCTGTCTCCCTCTGTTACATTCAGTCAACACCCCTCCCACCTGTCTCCTCCTCTGTTGTTACACTCAGTCAACACCCCTCCCACCTGTCTCCTCCTCTGTTGTTACATTCAGTCAACACCCCTCCCACCTGTCTCCTCCTCTGTTGTTACATTCAGTCAACACCCCTCCCACCTGTCTCCCTCTGTTACATTCAGTCAACACCCCTCCCACCTGTCTCCCTCTGTTACATTCAGTCAACACCCCTCCCACCTGTCTCCTCCTCTGTTGTTACACTCAGTCAACACCCCTCCCACCTGTCTCCCTCTGTTACATTCAGTCAACACCCCTCCCACCTGTCTCCTCCTCTGTTGTTACAGTCAGTCAACACCCCTCCCACCTGTCTCCTCCTCTGTTGTTACATTCAGTCAACACCCCTCCCACCTGTCTCCTCCTCTGTTGTTACACTCAGTCAACACCCCTCCCACCTGTCTCCTCCTCTGTTGTTACACTCAGTCAACACCCCTCCCACCTGTCTCCCTCTGTTACACTCAGTCAACACCCCTCCCACCTGTCTCCCTCTGTTACACTCAGTCAACACCCCTCCCACCTGTCTCCTCCTCTGTTGTTACATTCAGTCAACACCCCTCCCACCTGTCTCCTCCTCTGTTGTTACATTCAGTCAACACCCCTCCCACCTGTCTCCTCCTCTGTTGTTACATTCAGTCAACACCCCTCCCACCTGTCTCCTCCTCTGTTGTTACACTCAGTCAACACCCCTCCCACCTGTCTCCTCCTCTGTTGTTACATTCAGTCAACACCCCTCCCACCTGTCTCCTCCTCTGTTGTTACATTCAGTCAACACCCCTCCCACCTGTCTCCTCCTCTGTTGTTACATTCAGTCAACACCCCTCCCACCTGTCTCCTCCTCTGTTGTTACATTCAGTCAACACCCCTCCCACCTGTCTCCTCCTCTGTTGTTACATTCAGTCAACACCCCTCCCACCTGTCTCCTCCTCTGTTGTTACATTCAGTCAACACCCCTCCCACCTGTCTCCTCCTCTGTTGTTACATTCAGTCAACACCCCTCCCACCTGTCTCCTCCTCTGTTGTTACATTCAGTCAACACCCCTCCCACCTGTCTCCTCCTCTGTTGTTACATTCAGTCAACACCCCTCCCACCTGTCTCCTCCTCTGTTGTTACATTCAGTCAACACCCCTCCCACCTGTCTCTTCCTCTGTTGTTACATTCAGTCAACACCCCTCCCACCTGTGTCCCTCTGTTACACTCAGTCAACACCCCTCCCACCTGTCTCCTCCTCTGTTGTTACATTCAGTCAACACCCCTCCCACCTGTCTCCTCCTCTGTTGTTACATTCAGTCAACACCCCTCCCACCTGTCTCCTCCTCTGTTGTTACATTCAGTCAACACCCCTCCCACCTGTCTCCTCCTCTGTTGTTACATTCAGTCAACACCCCTCCCACCTGTCTCCTCCTCTGTTGTTACAGTCAGTCAACACCCCTCCCACCTGTCTCCTCCTCTGTTGTTACATTCAGTCAACACCCCTCCCACCTGTCTCCTCCTCTGTTGTTACACTCAGTCAACACCCCTCCCACCTGTCTCCTCCTCTGTTGTTACACTCAGTCAACACCCCTCCCACCTGTCTCCCTCTGTTACACTCAGTCAACACCCCTCCCACCTGTCTCCCTCTGTTACATTCAGTCAACACCCCTCCCACCTGTCTCCTCCTCTGTTGTTACATTCAGTCAACACCCCTCCCACCTGTCTCCTCCTCTGTTGTTACATTCAGTCAACACCCCTCCCACCTGTCTTCTCCTCTGTTGTTACATTCAGTCAACACCCCTCCCACCTGTCTCCTCCTCTGTTGTTACACTCAGTCAACACCCCTCCCACCTGTCTCCTCCTCTGTTGTTACATTCAGTCAACACCCCTCCCACCTGTCTCCTCCTCTGTTGTTACATTCAGTCAACACCCCTCCCACCTGTCTCCTCCTCTGTTGTTACATTCAGTCAACACCCCTCCCACCTGTCTCCTCCTCTGTTGTTACATTCAGTCAACACCCCTCCCACCTGTCTCCTCCTCTGTTGTTACATTCAGTCAACACCCCTCCCACCTGTCTCCTCCTCTGTTGTTACATTCAGTCAACACCCCTCCCACCTGTCTCCTCCTCTGTTGTTACATTCAGTCAACACCCCTCCCACCTGTCTCCTCCTCTGTTGTTACATTCAGTCAACACCCCTCCCACCTGTCTCCTCCTCTGTTGTTACATTCAGTCAACACCCCTCCCACCTGTCTCCTCCTCTGTTGTTACATTCAGTCAACACCCCTCCCACCTGTCTCTTCCTCTGTTGTTACATTCAGTCAACACCCCTCCCACCTGTGTCCCTCTGTTACATTCAGTCAACACCCCTCCCACCTGTCTCCTCCTCTGTTGTTACATTCAGTCAACACCCCTCCCACCTGTCTCCTCCTCTGTTGTTACATTCAGTCAACACCCCTCCCACCTGTCTCCTCCTCTGTTGTTACACTCAGTCAACACCCCTCCCACCTGTCTCCTCCTCTGTTGTTACATTCAGTCAACACCCCTCCCACCTGTCTCCTCCTCTGTTGTTACATTCAGTCAACACCCCTCCCACCTGTCTCCTCCTCTGTTGTTACATTCAGTCAACACCCCTCCCACCTGTCTCCCTCTGTTACATTCAGTCAACACCCCTCCCACCTGTCTCCCTCTGTTACATTCAGTCAACACCCCTCCCACCTGTCTCCTCCTATGTTGTTACACTCAGTCAACACCCCTCCCACCTGTCTCCTCCTCTGTTGTTACATTCAGTCAACACCCCTCCCACCTGTCTCCCTCCTCTGTTGTTACACTCAGTCAACACCCCTCCCACCTGTCTCCTCCTCTGTTGTTACATTCAGTCAACACCCCTCCCACCTGTCTCCCTCTGTTACATTCAGTCAACACCCCTCCCACCTGTCTCCTCCTCTGTTGTTACATTCAGTCAACACCCCTCCCACCTGTCTCCTCCTCTGTTGTTACATTCAGTCAACACCCCTCCCACCTGTCTCCTCCTCTGTTGTTACATTCAGTCAACACCCCTCCCACCTGTCTCCTCCTCTGTTGTTACATTCAGTCAACACCCCTCCCACCTGTCTCCTCCTCTGTTGTTACATTCAGTCAACACCCCTCCCACCTGTCTCCTCCTCTGTTGTTACATTCAGTCAACACCCCTCCCACCTGTCTCCTCCTCTGTTGTTACATTCAGTCAACACCCCTCCCACCTGTCTCCTCCTCTGTTGTTACATTCAGTCAACACCCCTCCCAACTGTCTCCCTCTGTTACATTCAGTCAACACCCCTCCCACCTGTCTCCCTCTGTTACATTCAGTCAACACCCCTCCCACCTGTCTCCTCCTCTGTTGTTACATTCAGTCAACACCCCTCCCACCTGTCTCCTCCTCTGTTGTTACATTCAGTCAACACCCCTCCCACCTGTCTCCTCCTCTGTTGTTACATTCAGTCAACACCCCTCCCACCTGTCTCCTCCTCTGTTGTTACATTCAGTCAACACCCCTCCCACCTGTCTCCTCCTCTGTTGTTACATTCAGTCAACACCCCTCCCACCTGTCTCCTCCTCTGTTGTTACATTCAGTCAACACCCCTCCCACCTGTCTCCCTCTGTTACATTCAGTCAACACCCCTCCCACCTGTCTCCCTCTGTTACATTCAGTCAACACCCCTCCCACCTGTCTCCTCCTCTGTTGTTACATTCAGTCAACACCCCTCCCACCTGTCTCCTCCTCTGTTGTTACATTCAGTCAACACCCCTCCCACCTGTCTCCTCCTCTGTTGTTACATTCAGTCAACACCCCTCCCACCTGTCTCCTCCTCTGTTGTTACATTCAGTCAACACCCCTCCCACCTGTCTCCTCCTCTGTTGTTACATTCAGTCAACACCCCTCCCACCTGTCTCCCTCTGTTACATTCAGTCAACACCCCTCCCACCTGTCTCCTCCTCTGTTGTTACATTCAGTCAACACCCTCTCCCACCTGTCTCCTCCTCTGTTGTTACATTCAGTCAACACCCCTCCCACCTGTCTCCTCCTCTGTTGTTACACGTCCCCCCTCCCACCGTCCCCCGACACAGCCCCCCTCCCACCTGTCTCCTCCTCTGTTGTTACATTCAGTCAACACCCCTCCCACCTGTCTCCTCCTCTGTTGTTACATTCAGTCAACACCCCTCCCACCTGTCTCCCTCTGTTACATTCAGTCAACACCCCTCCCACCTGTCTCCTCCTCTGTTGTTACACCCAGTCAACACCCCTCCCACCTGTCTCCTCCTCTGTTGTTACATTCAGTCAACACCCCTCCCACCTGTCTCCCTCCTCTGTTGTTACATTCAGTCAACACCCCTCCCACCTGTCTCCCTCTGTTACATTCAGTCAACACCCCTCCCACCTGTCTCCTCCTCTGTTGTTACATTCAGTCAACACCCCTCCCACCTGTCTCCTCCTCTGTTGTTACATTCAGTCAACACCCCTCCCACCTGTCTCCTCCTCTGTTGTTACATTCAGTCAACACCCCTCCCACCTGTCTCCCTCCTCTGTTGTTACATTCAGTCAACACCCCTCCCACCTGTCTCCTCCTCTGTTGTTACATTCAGTCAACACCCCTCCCACCTGTCTCCCTCTGTTACATTCAGTCAACACCCCTCCCACCTGTCTCCTCCTCTGTTGTTACATTCAGTCAACACCCCTCCCACCTGTCTCCTCCTCTGTTGTTACATTCAGTCAACACCCCTCCCACCTGTCTCCTCCTCTGTTGTTACATTCAGTCAACACCCCTCCCACCTGTCTCCTCCTCTGTTGTTACATTCAGTCAACACCCCTCCCACCTGTCTCCTCCTCTGTTGTTACAGTCAGTCAACACCCCTCCCACCTGTCTCCTCCTCTGTTGTTACATTCAGTCAACACCCCTCCCACCTGTCTCCTCCTCTGTTGTTACATTCAGTCAACACCCCTCCCACCTGTCTCCCTCTGTTACATTCAGTCAACACCCCTCCCACCTGTCTCCTCCTCTGTTGTTACATTCAGTCAACACCCCTCCCACCTGTCTCCTCCTCTGTTGTTACATTCAGTCAACACCCCTCCCACCTGTCTCCTCCTCTGTTGTTACATTCAGTCAACACCCCTCCCACCTGTCTCCTCCTCTGTTGTTACATTCAGTCAACACCCCTCCCACCTGTCTCCTCCTCTGTTGTTACATTCAGTCAACACCCCTCCCACCTGTCTCCCTCTGTTACATTCAGTCAACACCCCTCCCACCTGTCTCCCTCCTCTGTTGTTACATTCAGTCAACACCCCTCCCACCTGTCTCCTCCTCTGTTGTTACATTCAGTCAACACCCCTCCCACCTGTCTCCTCCTCTGTTGTTACATTCAGTCAACACCCCTCCCACCTGTCTCCCTCCTCTGTTGTTACATTCAGTCAACACCCCTCCCACCTGTCTCCCTCCTCTGTTGTTACATTCAGTCAACACCCCTCCCACCTGTCTCCTCCTCTGTTGTTACATTCAGTCAACACCCCTCCCACCTGTCTCCTCCTCTGTTGTTACATTCAGTCAACACCCCTCCCACCTGTCTCCTCCTCTGTTGTTACATTCAGTCAACACCCCTCCCACCTGTCTCCTCCTCTGTTGTTACATTCAGTCAACACCCCTCCCACCTGTCTCCTCCTCTGTTGTTACATTCAGTCAACACCCCTCCCACCTGTCTCCCTCTGTTACATTCAGTCAACACCCCTCCCACCTGTCTCCTCCTCTGTTGTTACATTCAGTCAACACCCCTCCCACCTGTCTCCTCCTCTGTTGTTACACTCAGTCAACACCCCTCCCACCTGTCTCCTCCTCTGTTGTTACACTCAGTCAACACCCCTCCCACCTGTCTCCTCCTCTGTTGTTACATTCAGTCAACACCCCTCCCACCTGTCTCCTCCTCTGTTGTTACATCTCAGTCAACACCCCTCCCACCTGTCTCCTCCTCTGTTGTTACATTCAGTCAACACCCCTCCCACCTGTCTCCTCCTCTGTTGTTACATTCAGTCAACACCCCTCCCACCTGTCTCCTCCTCTGTTGTTACATTCAGTCAACACCCCTCCCACCTGTCTCCTCCTCTGTTGTTACATTCAGTCAACACCCCTCCCACCTGTCTCCTCCTCTGTTGTTACATTCAGTCAACACCCCTCCCACCTGTCTCCTCCTCTGTTGTTACATTCAGTCAACACCCCTCCCACCTGTCTCCTCCTCTGTTGTTACATTCAGTCAACACCCCTCCCACCTGTCTCCTCCTCTGTTGTTACATTCAGTCAACACCCCTCCCACCTGTCTCCTCCTCTGTTGTTACATTCAGTCAACACCCCTCCCACCTGTCTCCTCCTCTGTTGTTACATTCAGTCAACACCCCTCCCACCTGTCTCCTCCTCTGTTGTTACATTCAGTCAACACCCCTCCCACCTGTCTCCTCCTCTGTTGTTACATTCAGTCAACACCCCTCCCACCTGTCTCCTCCTCTGTTGTTACATTCAGTCAACACCCCTCCCACCTGTCTCCCTCCTCTGTTATCTCTTATGTCTGTCTCTATCCGTTTTGTCACCAAAGCCTCATACATCACCCACCACTGCGACCTGTATGCTCTAGTCGGCTGGCCCTCGATACATATTCGTCGCCAGACCCACTGGCTCCAGGTCATCTATAAGTCTATGCTAGGTAAAGCTCAGCCTTATCTCAGCTCACTGGTCACCATAACAACACCTACCCGTAGCACGCGCTCCAGGCGGTATATCTCACTGGTCACCATAGCAGTACCCACCCGTAGCGCGCTGGTCATCCCCAAAGCCAATCCCTCCTTTGGCCGCCTTTCCTTCCAGTTCTCTGCTGCCAGTGACTGGAACGAATTGCAAAACTCGCTGAAGTTGGAGACTTATTTCTCCCTCACTAGCTTTAAACATCAACTATCTGAGCAGCTAACCGATCGCTGCAGCTGTACATAGTCCATCTGTAAATAGCCCACCCAATCTACCTACCTTATCCCTATATTGTTTTTATTTACTTTTCTGCTCTTTTGCACATCAGTATTTGTACTTGCACATTATCATATGCTCATCTATCATTCCAGTGTTAATTTGCTAAATTGTAATTACTTCGCTACTATGGCCTATTTATTGCCTTACCTCCTCACGCCATTTGCACACACTGTATATATACTTTTTCTATTGTGTTATTGACTGTACATTTGTTTATTCCATGTGTAACTGTGTTGTTTGTGTTGCACTGCTTTGCTTTATCTTGGCCAGTTCACAGTTGTAAATGAGAACTTGTTCTCAACTGGCCTACCTGGTTAAATAAAGGTGAAATCAAATAAATTGAAAAATATCTCTTCCCCTGCTCTCCTCTCTACTTGTCTTTCTATTCTGTCTCTCCTCTCTACTTGTCTTTCTATTCTGTCTCTCCTCTCTACTTGTCTTTCTATTCTGTCTCTCCTCTCTACTTGTCTTTCTATTCTGTCTCTCCTCTCTACTTGTCTTTCTATTCTGTCTCTCCTCTCTACTTGTCTTTCTATTCTGTCTCTCCTCTCTACTTGTCTTTCTATTCTGTCTCTCCTCTCTACTTGTCTTTCTATTCTGTCTCTCCTCTCTACTTGTCTTTCTATTCTGTCTCTCCTCTCTACTTGTCTTTCTATTCTGTCTCTCCTCTCTACTTGTCTTTCTATTCTGTCTCTCCTCTCTACTTGTCTTTCTATTCTGTCTCTCCTCTCTACTTGTCTTTCTATTCTGTCTCTCTCCTCTCTACTTGTCTTTCTATTCTGTCTCTCCTCTCTACTTGTCTTTCTATTCTGTCTCTCTCCTCTCTACTTGTCTTTCTATTGCGTCTCTCTCCTCTCTACTTGTCTTTCTATTCTGTCTCTCCTCTCTACGTGTCTTTCTATTCTGTCTCTCCTCTCTACTTGTCTTTCTATTCTGTCTCTCCTCTCTACTTGTCTTTCTATTCTGTCTCTCCTCTCTACTTGTCTTTCTATTCTGTCTCTCCTCTCTACTTGTCTTTCTATTCTGTCTCTCTCCTCTCTACGTGTCTTTCTATTCTGTCTCTCCTCTCTACTTGTCTTTCTATTCTTCTCTCCTCTCTACTTGTCTTTCTATTGCGTCTCTCCTCTCTACTTGTCTTTCTATTCTGTCTCTCCTCTCTACTTGTCTTTCTATTCTGTCTCTCCTCTCTACTTGTCTTTCTATTCTGTCTCTCCTCTCTACTTGTCTTTCTATTGCGTCTCTCCTCTCTACTTGTCTTTCTATTGCGTCTCTCCTCTCTACTTGTCTATCTATTCTGTCTCTCCTCTCTACTTCCATCTGTCTATCGTTCCTTCTCCTTCTTTCTCTCTCATAGCATGTATTTTTCTCTCTCCATCTCCCTTTTCAATAATTTCTCTCTCTCTCTCTCTTGCTCTCTCAATTTCTCCGTCCCTCTGTCTCTGCCGTGTGGCATTGATCCCTTTGTAAGCAGCTCTCTGTGACTATCTTGCATTCATGCTCCCACATGGCCCCAGTGACCCCAGAGACTATAGCAGCAACTCTTTAAACCCCCCTCACCAGTTCACTATCCTCTAAAACACACACACACACACACACACACACACACACACACACACACACACACACACACACACACACACACACACACACACACACACACACACACACACACACACACACACACACACACACACACACACACACACAGCACTCTCAGCAGTTTAGACTAGATACATCACACCCACCCCTTTAAATAGAGCCCTAGAGAGAGAAAGACAGACACACAGAGAGAGAGAGAGAGAGAGAGAGAGAGAGAGGAAGGGAGAGTGGGAGAGAGAGTGTAAGAGATGGAGGAATGGAAAGGGTGAATGAGGGGAAAGGGGAGGAGGAGATGGTGGAGAGAAGAAGAGGGTTAGAGAGAGTGTTAACATCTAAGGTTCATGAACAGTGATTGTAGAAATCAGGGCAGCAGTAGTGAGATGTGACCAGCCCTCACTACTTCTCCCCCACTGAGTGGACTACAGAGAGTTAAACATACGGTACAGATCTCTCCCTGCATGTCTCACTACCTCTCCCTCTCTCTGTCCCTCTCTCCCTTTCATCTCCTCCAGTACAGTACACTCCTCACCACATTCATAATGGATTCGGTTCCCACAGAAGCCCAGTCAGGGAGAGACATTGCTGCAGTACAGCCTATACCAATAGAGACATATAACCTTGCTTATGTAACATGAAAGCAGTGGCTGATTTCTTGTTGAGTGAAGTGATGTCTGCTGAAAGACTTTCGGGAGTGGTGTTAACAGGAAATGTTTGGGACACACTTTTGACAAATAGCTCATCTTCCTTCTATGATGAACACGGTTTCTATTTGGATTCTATTTGATAACAAGTTGTGATGATTGCCATTCATTTAAAGCCAACACTCGAAAGTCAGACGGACTTGGGTTGAGAGGGAGGGGATAAAAGAGAGAGGGAGAGATAGGAAGGAGACTGAAAGAGACAGAAATCAATATAACTTCACATTTTAGCTTATCTATCAAGCTGCAGCACACTTGGTGCTGTTTGAGGGTTGTGTAAGAGTTTGGAGGATGGACTAATGATCCAGAGAGAGAGAGAGATGCCACTGCATCAGAATAGGTTTGGTTTTATTATGTCCTTAAATTAAAATTGATGAACAATTGATCATAAAATGTTCATGGACTAATGTAATCTCTAAGTCAGCCTTTAACCAGACGGATGAGAAAGAGATATGTAGAGCGAGAGAGAGAGAGAGACGGAGAGAGAGAGTTACAAAGGGAGGATAAATATGAAAAGGGAGACAGACAGGCAGATGGACAGTGAGAGGAAATGAGAGTGAGATTGTGTCTCCCCTCACTGTCTTCATTCTGCTGCACTGCTGTTTCCCCCATCTCTCTCTTCGCCCTCTCGCTCTCTTTCCCTCCCTCCACCTCACTCTCCCGCTCCCCCCCCTCTCTATTAGTGTTGTCACGATACCAGAATTTTGACTTTGATACCAGGTTCAGTATCACGATGCTCGATACCAAAACGATAGCACAGCTAAAGAAGAAGGTAGCCCATATCAGCCAGAGTCCCAGAATGGCTCTTGATCCAGACAGATAAACTCAGCTAGTGCCCTGTTCAATTGTTGGGCATGCAGCCCAGACTCCCTGTACAACATGAGTGGGGAGCTAACATGATGCAGCCCAGACTCCTTGTACAACATGAGTGGGGAGCTAACATGATGTGGCCCAGACTCCCACTACAACATGAGTGGGGAGCTAACATGATGCAGCCCAGACTCCCTGTACAGCATGAGTGGGGAGCTAACATGATGCAGCCCAGACTCCCTGTACAGCATGAGTGGGGAGCTAACATGATGCAGCCCAGACTCCCTGTACAGCATGAGTGGGGAGCTAACATGATCAAATCAAATTTATTTATATAGTCCTTCGTACATCAGCTGATATCTCAAAGTGCTGTACAGAAACCCAGCCTAAAACCCCAAACAGCAAGCAATGCATGTGAAAGAAGCACGGTGGCTAGGAAAAACTCCCTAGAAAGGCCAAAAACCTAGGAAGAAACCTAGAGAGGAACCAGGCTATGAGGGGTGGCCAGTCCTCTTCTGGCTGTGCCGGGTGGATATTATAACAGAACATGGTCAAGATGTTAAAATGTTCATAAATGACCAGCATGGTCAAATAATAATAATCATAGTAGTTGTCGAGGGTGCAACAAGCACGTCCGGTGAACAGGTCAGGGTTCCATAGCCGCAGGCAGAACAGTTGAAACTGGAGCAGCAGCACGGCCAGGTGGACTGGGGACAGCAAGGAGTCATCATGCCAGGTAGTCCTGAGGCATGGTCCTAGGGCTCAGGTCCTCCGAGAGAAAGAAAGAAAGAGAGAATTAGAGAGAGCATATTTAAATTCACACAGGACACCGGATAAGACAAGAGAAATACTCCAGATGTAACAGACTGACCCTAGCCCCCCGACACATAAACTACTGCAGCATAAATACTGGAGGCTGAGACAGGAGGGATCAGGAGACACTGTGGCCCCATCCGATGAAACCCCCGGACAGGGCCAAACAGGCAGGATATAACCCCACCCACTTTGGCAAAGCACAGCCCCCACACCACTAGAGGGATGTCTCCAACCACCAACTTACCGTCCTAAGACAAGGCCGAGTATAGCCCACAAAGATCTCAGCCACGGCACAACCCAAGGGGGGGGGCGCCAACCCAGACAGGAAGACCACGTCAGTGACTCAGCCCACTCAAGTGACGCACCCCTCCCATGGACGGCATGGAAGAACACCAGTACGCCAGTGACTCAGCCCCTGTAATAGGGTTAGAGGCAGAGAATCCCAGTGGAGAGAGGGAAACCGGCAAGGCAGAGACAGCAAGGGCGGTTCGTTGCTCCAGCCTTTCCGTTCACCTTCACACTCCTGGGCCAGACTATACTTAATCATAGGACCTACTGAAGAGATAAGTCTTCAGTAAAGACTTAAAGGTTGAGACTGAGTCTGCGTCTCTCACATGGGTAGGCAGACCACTCCATAAAAATGGAGCTCTATAGGAGAAAGCCCTACCTCCAGCCGTTTGCTTAGAAATTCTAGGGACAATTAGGAGGCCTGCGTCTTGTGACCGTAGCGTACGTGTAGGTATGTACGGCAGGACCAAATCGGAAAGATAGGTAGGAGCAAGCCCATGTAATGCTTTGTAGGTTAGCAGTAAAACCTTGAAATCAGCCCTTGCCTTAACAGGAAGCCAGTGTAGGGATGCTAGCACTGGAGTAATATGATCAAATTTTGGGGTTCTAGTCAGGATTCTAGCAGCCGTATTTAGCACTAACTGAAGTTTATTTAGTGCTTTATCCGGGTAGCCGGAAAGTAGAGCATTACAGTAGTCCAGCCTAGAAGTAACAAAAGCATGGATTAATTTTTCTGCGTCATTTTTGGACAGAAAGTTTCTGATTTTTGCAATGTTCTTCAAAAGAGAGATCAGGGTCCAGAGTAACGCCGAGGTCCTTCACAGTTTTATTTGAGACGACTGTACAACCATCCAGATTAATTGTCAGATTCAACAGAAGATCTCTTTGTTTCTTGGGACCTAGAACAAGCATCTCTGTTTTGTCCGAGTTTAAAAGTAGAACGTTTGCAGCCATCCACTTCATTATGTCTGAAACACAGGCTTCTAGCGAGGGCCATTTTGGGGTTTCACCATGTTTCATTGAAATGTACAGCTGTGTGTCATCCGCATAGCAGTGAAATGTAACATTATGTTTTCGAATGACATCCCCAAGAGGGAAAATATATAGTGAAAACAATAGTGGTCCTAAAACGGAACCTTGAGGAACACCGAAATTTACAATTGATTTGTCAGAGGACAAACCATTCACAGAGACAAACTGATATCTTTCCGACAGATAAGATCTAATCCAGGCCAGAACTTGTCCATGGAGACCAAATTGGGTTTCCAATCTCTCCAAAAGAATGTGGTGATCGATGGTATCAAAAGCGGCACTAAGATCTAGGAGCACGAGGACAGATGCAGAGACTCGGTCTGACGTCATTAAAAGGTAATTTACCACCTTCACAAGTGCAGTCTCAGTGCTATGATGGGGTCTAAAACCAGACTGAAGCGTTTCGTATACATTGTTTGTCTTCAGGAAGGCAGTGAGTTGCTGTGCAACAGCTTTTTCTAAAAATTTTGAGAGGAATGGAAGATTCGATATAGGCCGATAGTTTTTTATAATTTCTGGGTCAAGATTCGGCTTTTTCAAGAGAGGCTTTATTACTGCCACTTTTAGTGAGCTTGGTACACATCCGGTGGATAGAGAGCCGTTTATTATGTTCAACATAGGAGGGCCAAGCACAGGAAGTAGCTCTTTCAGTAGTTTAGTTGGAATAGGGTCCAGTATGCAGCTTGAGGGTTTAGAGGCCATGATTATTTTCATCATTGTGTCAAGAGATATAGTACTAAAACACTTTAGTATCTCCCTTGATTCTAGGTCCTGGCAGAGTTGTGCAGACTCAGGACAATAGAGCTTTGGAGGAATACCCAGATTTAAAGAGGAGTCCGTAATTTGCTTTCTAATGATCATGATCTTTTCCTCAAAGAAGTTCATAAATTTATTACTGCTGAAGTGAAAGCCATCCTCCATTTGCGAATGCTGCTTTTTAGTTAGCTTTGCGACAGTATCAAAAATAAATTTCGGATTGTTCTTATTTTCCTCAATTAAGTTGGAAAAATAGGATGATCGAGCAGCAGTGAGGGCTCTTCGATACTGCACGGTACTGTCTTTCCAAGCTCGTCGGAAGACTTCCAGTTTGGTGTGGCGCCATTTCCGTTCCAATTTTCTGGAAGCTTGCTTCAGAGCTCGTGTATTTTCTGTATACCAGGGAGCTAGTTTCTTATGACAGATGTTTTTCATTTTTAGGGGTGCAACTGCATCTAGGGTATTGCGCAAGGTTAAATTAAGTTCCTCGGTTAGGTGGTTAACTGATTTTTGTCCTCTGACGTCCTTGGGTAGGCAGAGGGAGTCTGGAAGGGCATCAAGGAATCTTTGGGTTGTCTGAGAATTTATAGCACGACTTTTAATGCTCCTTGGTTGGGGTCTGAGCAGATTATTTGTTGCAATTGCAAACGCAATAAAATGGTGGTCCGATAATCCAGGATTATGAGGAAAAACATTAAGATCCACAACATTTATTCCATGGGACAAAACTAGGTCCAGAGTATGACTGTGGCAGTGAGTAGGTCCAGAGACATGTTGGACAAAACCCACTGAGTCGATGATGGCTCCGAAAGCCTTTTGGAGTGGGTCTGTGGACTTTTCCATGTGAATGTTAAAGTCACCAAAAATTAGAATATTATCTGCTATGACTACAAGATCCGATAGGAATTCCGGGAACTCAGTGAGGAACACTGCATATGGCCCAGGAGGCCTGTAAACAGTAGCTATAAAAAGTGAGTGAGTAGGCTGCATAGATTTCATGACTAGAAGCTCAAAAGACGAAAACGTTTTTTTTTTTTTTTTGTAAATTGAAATTTGCTATCGTAAATGTTAGCAACACCTCCGCCTTTGCCGGATGCCCGGGGGGTATGGTCACTAGTGTAACCAGGGGGTGAGGCCTCATTTAACACAGTAAATTCATCAGGCTTAAGCCATGTTTCAATCAGGCCAATCACATAAAGATTATGATCAGTGATTAGTTCATTGACTATAACTGCCTTGGAAGTGAGGGATCTAACATTAAGTAACCCAATTTTGAGATGTGAGGTATCACAATCTCTTTCAATAATGGCAGGAATGGAGGAGGTCTTTATACTAGTGAGATTGCTAAAGCGAACACCGCCATTTTAATTTTGCCCAACCTAGATCGAGGCACAGACACGGTCTCAATGGGGAAAGCTGAGCTGACCACGCTGACTGTGCTAGTGGCAGACTCCACTAAGCTGGCAGGCTGGCTAACAGCCTGCTGCCTGGCCTGCACCCTATTTCATTGTGGAGCTAGAGGAGTTAGAGCCCTGTCTATGTTCGTAGATAAGATGAGAGCACCCCTCCAGCTAGGATGGAGTCCGTCACTCCTCAACAGGCCAGGCTTGGTCCTGTTTGTGGGTGAGTCCCAGAAAGAGGGCCAATTATCTACAAATTCTATCTTTTGGGAGGGGCAGAACACAGTTTTCAACCAGCGATTGAGTTGTGAGACTCTGCTGTAGAGCTCATCACTCCCCCTAACTGATGGAGCCCAGACTCCCTGTCCAACATGAGTGGGGAGCTAACATGATGCAGCCCAGACTCCCACTACAACATGAGTGGGGAGCTAACATGATGTGGCCCAGACTCCCTGTACAGCATGAGTGGGGAGCTAACATGATGCAGCCCAGACTCCCTGTACAGCATGAGTGGGGAGCTAACATGATGCAGCCCAGACTCCCTGTACAACATGAGTGGGGAGCTAACATGATGCAGCCCAGACTCCCTGTACAACATGAGTGGGGAGCTAACATGATGCAGCCCAGACTCCCACTACAACATGAGTGGGGAGCTAACATGATGTGGCCCAGACTCCCTGTACAGCATGAGTGGGGAGCTAACATGATGCAGCCCAGACTCCCTGTACAGCATGAGTGGGGAGCTAACATGATGCAGCCCAGACTCCCACTACAACATGAGTGGGGAGCTAACATGATGTGGCCCAGACTCCCTGTACAGCATGAGTGGGGAGCTAACATGATGCAGCCCAGACTCCCTGTACAGCATGAGTGGGGAGCTAACATGATGCAGCCCAGACTCCCACTACAACATGAGTGGGGAGCTAACATGATGCAGCCCAGACTCCCTGTACAACATGAGTGGGGAGCTAACATGATGCAGCCCAGACTCCCTGTACAACATGAGTGGGGAGCTAACATGATGCAGCCCAGACTCCCTGTACAGCATGAATGGGGAGCTAACATGATGCAGCCCAGACTCCCTGTACAGCATGAGTGGGGAGCTAACATGATGCAGCCCAGACTCCCTGTACAGCATGAGTGGGGAGCTAACATGATGTGGCCCAGACTCCCTGTACAACATGAGTGGGGAGCTAACATGATGCAGCCCAGACTCCCTGTACAACATGAGTGGGGAGCTAACATGATGCAGCCCAGACTCCCACTACAACATGAGTGGGGAGCTAACATGATGCAGCCCAGACTCCCTGTACAACATGAGTGGGGAGCTAACATGATGCAGCCCAGACTCCCACTACAACATGAGTGGGGAGCTAACATGATGCAGCCCAGACTCCCTGTACAGCATGAGTGGGGAGCTAACATGATGCAGCCCAGACTCCCACTACAACATGAGTGGGGAGCTAACATGATGCAGCCCAGACTCCCTGTACAACATGAGTGGGGAGCTAACATGATGCAGCCCAGACTCCCTGTACAGCATGAGTGGGGAGCTAACATGATGCAGCCCAGACTCCCTGTACAACATGAGTGGGGAGCTAACATGATGCAGCCCAGACTCCCTGTACAGCATGAGTGGGGAGCTAACATGATGCAGCCCAGACTCCCACTACAACATGAGTGGGGAGCTAACATGATGCAGCCCAGACTCCCTGTACAGCATGAGTGGGGAGCTAACATGATGCAGCCCAGACTCCCTGTACAGCATGACATGCTGACCAGACTGGACACGTCGCGTGCGCGAGCGTTGCAAAATACATTTAGAAATCCATGTTATTCAAATATTGCACCCACACTGCCAACGAGCGTCTGCGTTGCCAAGGGCTAAAATAGAAGTAATTCCTATTTCTGACGCAGACACGCTGCAAGTCCTGCCTCTCCCATCTCCTCATTGGTTTATAGAAGCAGGTACCCACATGCCATCTCCTCATTGGTTATACCCACGTGGGTGATTGAAAGACGAACTGTTTTGCCGGTTGTCGTGGTAATGCTATGAAAGTGTCGATGCCAATCACCATATAAATTCAAAGATGAAAAAGCCTGGAAGGAGAAGAGGTGACTAGAAATGATTAGGTTGACCGTTTTATGTGTGGATTAATTGTCGGAATAGAGGACCTTGTGCATTTCAGGTAAAATAACAACTCAATGTTTATATCCCAGGACAAATTAGCTAGCAAGTGCAAGCTAACTAGCTAAATTGCCATACATGTTTAATGCTTTTCGACCTGACCCCAAATTAATGTAATTGGTTTAGAGTTTGTTTTGATATTTTAACCTGCGTGTCGTGATCACGTGTGGTGTGGGGGGACAAAATAAATGAATGCACGATGGTGCCCGCGCACAGCCGGTTTGGGTTCCGATCTGTGAGACACATTTGACAGAAGTATCAAAAGTAACAAAAATTGTAGTAC
>NC_138293.1:80885000-80935000 GCF_965601325.2 Salmo salar | reverse complement strand
CCTAACACTACACAGCTGATTCAAATAATCAACTCATCATCAAGCTTTGATGATTTGAAATCAGCTGTGTAGTGCTAGGCACCCCTTGTGGTCCCCAGGAACGAGTTTGGGAAACGCTGCAGTAGAGCCTTAGGAGTTTAAGCCTTAACCTTGAATTGAATATGGAATGCTTCCCAAATCCCAGACTGTAGCTTTAAAGGCCCAATGCAGCCTTTTTATCTCAATATCAAATCATTTCTGGGTAACAATTAAGTACCTTACTGTGATTGTTTTGAATTAAAATGGTCCCCAAAGAAAATGCTTTTTGGCAAAAAAAGCAATAATGTTACTAGGACTGTCTGGGAGTGGTCTGAATGGGAGGGGAAAACTGAAAACTAGATGGTATTGTCAGAGAGGTTTAGAACTCTCTTTGTGATGTCACCAGGTCAGCCAAAACTCCATTACAGTGTTAGTTTCATCAGCTGTTGTACAATATGACACAAAACCAAGGAAAAACAGAATTTTGACTGCACTGGGCCTTTAAGGAGAAGTGGACCGTTAAAGCGAGACAATGAGACATTCAAGCTTAGCAATGAAAGGTTTTTCAGGTAAAACATGAAAAACAGACTTAGCCCACACACTTGTAACTGTATCCCCTACATCAGAATATAGTTAAATGACTGGATCAAAATGACCTCCCACTCTCCTCACTAGCCTCCCACTTCTCCCCCTCATCCCCTCCCAAAGTCAGACATATCAATGTGCCTCGGGCTGTATTCACATTCTCAGTTGGAGTGCTGATCTAGTTTGGCCTTTTAGATCCTAATCAATTACATCTACAGTGTTGTGAAAAAGTATCTGCCCACTTTCTAACTTTCTCTACTTTTGCATATTTTTCATACTAAATGTTATCAGATCTTCAACCAAACCTAATATTAGATAAAGGGAACCTGAGTGAACAAATAACACAACAATTACTTAATTGATTATTTCATAAACAAAGTTATGCAACACCCAATGCCAAGACATAATGGGACCCATCTCATCCAAAAAGTTGACTCAAGTTTGTCAAAAAGCACCTGGATGATCCTTTTTATTTTTTTATTCAATTGTTTTTATTTTTGTTTTATGGATAGATGAGTCAAACGTATAACATTTTGGACGACATAGGTCCCATTATGCCTGGCGAAAACCAAACACTGCATTCCTGTCACGTCCTGACCAGTATAGGGGTTATTTCTTATTGTAGTTTGGTCAGGACGTGGCAGGGGGTATTTGGTTTATGTGGTTCGGGGTGTGTGTCTATGTAGAGGGGTGTTTGATTTATGTATTCCGGGGTTTTTGGGCACTGTTCTATGTTAGTGTATTTCTATGTTCTGTCTAGTCTAGTCTATTTCTATGTTTAGTTTATTGGGGTTGGACCTTCAATTGGAAGCAGCTGGTTATCGTTGCTTCTGATTGAAGGTCCTATAATTAGGAGTTTGTTTTCATGGGGTTTTTTTGTGGGAGATTGTGCTGTGTATAGCTTTGTGCCTTACCGGCCTGTTATTCGTCGGTGTGTTTTTTTGTTTAAGTGTTTGTTTTGGTTTACCTTCTTTGTCCATTTAATAAAAGAAGATGAGTGCACATATTCCTGCTGCGTTTTGGTCCACTCTACCCTACAACAACCGTGACAATTCCACAGTAAGAACCTTATGCCAACGGTTGAGCATGGTGGTGGTACTGAGATGGTACCATGAATTCTGCTCTGTATCAGAGAATTCTACAGGAGAATGTCAGGCCATCCGTCTGTGAGCTGAAGCGCAGCTGAGTCATGCAGCATGACAATGATCCAAAACACACAATCAAGTCTACATGAAAATGGCTAAAAAGCAACACATTTGAAGTTTTGGAATGGCCTAGTCAAAGTCCAGACCTAATCCCAATTGAGATGTGGCAGGACTTGAAACGAACAGTTCATGTTTGAAAATCCACAAATATCGCTGAGTTAAACCAGTTCTGCATGGAAGAGTGAGGCAAAATGTTAATTACTCTGGTTCATAAAGGCAGGGGTATGTGGAGACTGAAACAAAAGGCAGAAGGGAGGGGGAAAGAGAGGAGATGATAGGAGGGAGAGGAGAAAAGATAGAGGGAGAAAAGAAAGCAGGGAGAGAGAGAGTGTCCTACCTTGGTGGTCCACAGAGGGCTTGGAGGCATGGAGGATCTTGGGAATGGAGAAGCCCATGTCCAGCGCTGTCAGAGCCAGCTCATTCATAAAGTACGGCAGCTGTAACACACAGGATATTTACACCTCAGGACAGTCTCCTTTCTTACACGTGTGTTTTCTCTGAGTTACATCTCATTTCCCTCTGGCGTGTTGAGAAGTAAGTGAGGGGAAGACGGGAGGAGAAGACGCTTGGAATTTAAAAAGGACTATCGACAAAGAGCTCTCTGGGACAAAGACAGATAAGAAGAATATACACGCTGACTGTGTGTGGAGGCAGAGAAGATAGGATGCCAGTACTCACTCTGATCTTACTGAGCTTCATCTGGATCTTTTTGGAGACCATGTCAGCCCAGTACTTCTCCCCCAGGAAGTCCCAGAACACCCGGCCTATCAAGGCGTTCACCCATGCCTCTGGCATCGCCCCTCGCCCCGGCCGCTCGCACGGGCTGCTGGGTAACTGACAGGAACAACGTGGGAGTAACAGGTAGTGAGACAAACGTAGTAAACATACATACTCTATATCCAACAGATTTTAGAGGTCAGGTCCAGGGTATATACAATTGTATGTGAAATGAATGGCAAATACTTGCTCATTGCTTAGAGTTTAAATGTATACTGAACAAAAATATAAACGCAACATGTAAAGTGTTGGTCCTATGTTTCAAGAGCTGAAATTTTCCATATGCACAGAAAGATTGTTTCTCTCAAATGTTGTGCACAAATTTGTTTACATCTCTGTTAGTGAGCGTTTCTCCTTTGCCAAGATAAACAGCATGATCATTACACAGGTGCACCTTGTAATGGGGACAATAAAAGGCAGCTCTAAAATGTGCAGTTTTGCCACAGATGTCTCTAGTTTTGAGGGAGCGTGCAATTGGCATGCTGACTGCAGGAATGTCCACCAGAGCTGTTGCCAGAGAATTTAATGTTCATTTCTTTACCAACGTCGTTTTAGAGAATTTGGCAGTATGTCCAACGAGCCTCACAACCGCAGCTGATGAAACTGTGGGTTTGCACAACCAAAGAATTTCTGCACCAACTGTCAGAAACCGTCTCTGGGAAGCTCATCTGCGTGCTCGTCGTCCTCACCAGGGTCTTGACCTGACTGCAGTCTGGCTTCATCACCGACTTCAGTGGGCAAATGCTCACCTTCGATGGTCACTGGCACGTTGGAGAAGTGTGCTCTTCAAGGATATATCCCGGTATCAACTGTACCGGGCAAATGTCAGACAGTGTATGGCGTCATGTGGGCAAGTGGTACCCCATGGTGGTATTGGGGTTATGGTATGGGCAGGCATACAGTGAGGGAAAAAAGTATTTGATCCCCTGCTGATTTTGTACATTTGCCCTCTGACAAAGAAATGATCAGTCTATAATTTTAATGGTAGGTTTATTTGAACAGTGAGAGACAGAATAACAACAAAAAAATCCTGAAAAACGCATGTCAAAAATGTTATAAAATGATTTGCATTTTAATGAGGGAAATAAGTATTTGACCCCTCTGCAAAACATGACTTAGTACTTGGTGGCAAAACCCTTGTTGGCAATCACAGAGGTCAGACGTTTCTTGTAGTTGGCCACCAGGTTTGCACACATCTCAGGAGGGATTTTGTCCCACTCCTCTTTGCAGATCTTCTCCAAGTCATTAAGGTTTCGAGGCTGACATTTGGCAACTTGAACCTTCAGCTCCCTCCTCAGATTCTCTATGGGATTAAGGTCTGGAGACTGGCTAGGCCACTCCAGGACCTTAATGTGTTTCTTCTTGAGCCACTCCTTTGTTGCCTTGGCCGTGTGTTTTGGGTCATTGTCATGCTGGAATACCCATCCACGACCCATTTTCGATGCCCTGGCTGAGGGAAGGAGGTTCTCACCCAAGATTTGACGGTACATGGCCCCGTCCATCGTCCCTTAGATGCGGTGAAGTTGTCCTGTCCCCTTAGTAGAAAAACACCCCCAAAGCATAATGTTTCCACCTCCATGTTTGACGGAGGGGATGGTGTTCTTGGGGGTCATAGGCAGCATTCCTCCTCCTCCAAACACGGCGAGTTGAGTTGATGTCAAAGAGCTCATCTGACCACAACACTTTCACCCAGTTGTCCTCTGAATCATTCAGATGTTCATTGGCAAACTTCAGACGGGCATGTATATGTGCTTTCTTGAGCAGGGGGACCTTGCGGGCGCTGCAGGATTTCAGTCCTTCACGCCGTAGTGTGTTACCTATTGTTTTCTTGGTGACTATAGTCCCAGCTGCCTTGAGATCATTGACAAGATCCTCCCATGTAGTTCTGGGCTGATTCCTCACCGTTCTCATGAGCATTGCAACTCCACGAGGTGAGATCTTGCATGGAGCCCCAGGCCAAGGGAGATTGACAGTTCTTTTGTGTTTCTTCCATTTGCAAATAATTGCACCAACTGTTGTCACCTTCTCACCAAGCTGCTTGGCGTTGGTCTTGTAGCCCATTCCAGCCTTGTGTAGGTCTACAATCTTGTCCCTTACATCCTTGGAGAGCTCTTTGGTCTTGGCCATGGTGGAGAGTTTGGAATCTGATTGATTGATTGCTTCTGTGGACAGGTGTCTTTTATACAGGTAACAAACTGAGATTAGGAGCACTCCCTTTAAGAGTGTGCTCCTAATCTCAGCTCGTTACCTGTATAAAAGACACCTGGGAGCCAGAAATCTTTCTGATTGAGAGGGGGTCAAATACTTATTTCCCTCATTAAAATGCAAATCAATTTATAACATTTTTGACATGTGTTTTTCTGGATTTTTTTGTTGTTATTCTGTCTCTCACTGTTCAAATAAACCTACCATTAAAATGATAGACTGGTCATTTCTTTGTCAGTGGGCAAACGTACAAAACCAGCAGGGGATGAAATACTTTTTTCCCTCACAGTAAGCCACGGACAACAAACACAATTTCATTTTATTGATGGCAATTTGAATGAACAGAGATACTGTGATGAAATCCTGAGGCCTATAATCTTGCCATTCATCCGCTTCCATAATCTCATGTTTCAGCATGATAATGCACAGTCCCATGTCGCAAGGATCTGTACACAATTCCTGGAAGCTGAAAATGTCCCAGTTCTTCCATGGTCTGCATACTCACCAGACATTTCACCCATTGAGCATGTTTGGGATGCTCTGGATCGACGTGCACGATAGTGTGTTCCAGTTCCCGCCAAATATCCAGCAACTTCGCACAGCCATTGAAGAGGAATAGGACAACATTCCACAGGCCACAATCAACAGCCTGATCAACTCTATGCGAAGGAGATGTGTCGTGCTTCATGAGGCAAATGGTGATCACACCAGATACTAACTGGTTTTCTGATCCATGCCCCTAATTTTTTTTAATTACCTCTACCGGATCGGTGTCCCTCTATCGGGACGGTTGTTGCTAACGTGCGCTAATGTGACTAGAATGACATTGTAAGTAATATCCAACTTTCCAGGACATAGACATGTCTTATATGTGCAGAAAGCTTACATTCTTGTTAATCTAACTGCTCTGTCCAATTTACAGTAGCCATTACAGTAAAACAAATACCATGCTACTGTTTGAGGAGAGTGCACAACAACAAAAAACTATCACAGCACTTGGTTTGATACATTCACCTCTGAAGGTAAATAATGTACTTACATTCCATAATCTTGCTCTGATTTGTCATCCTGAGGGTCCCTGAGATAAAATGTAGCATAGTTTCGTTTAACCTCTTGACGGTCGCCTAGGATAGGGGGCGCCACAGCGCATTTTGAAAATAATTCGTGCCCATTTTAAACGGCCTACTACTCAAACTCAGAAGCTAGGATATGCATATAATTAATACTTGTGGATAGAAAACACCCTAACGTTTCTAAAACTGTTTGAATGGTGTCTGTGAGTATAACAGAACTCATATGGCAGTCAAAACCCCGAGACAGATCGAAACAGGAAGTGGAATTCTGAATTGCGAACTCAACTTCATCACGTTGCCTATTAATCACACCGTGAGCTATGGTTCATTGAGCACTTCCTATTGCTTCCACTAGATGTCCCCAGTCTTTACAAAGTGGTTTGAGTCTCCTACTGTTAAAACTGAATGAATGAGACGCTGTTGAAATTGGTCACATGAGGAGGGCCATCACCATTATGACGCCTGCGGCCCTGGCTTCCCTCCCCTTTCGAAACGTTTTGAAAGACAATGCAATCATCCTCCTTGAATCTTATTGGCTCTCTTGTTGAAAAAGGCCCTGAAGATTTATGTTATACAACGTTTGACATGTTTGAACGAACGTAAATGGAAAAAAAATGCATTTTCTCAAAATAGCTGTCCCGCGGCCGACGGAGCATTTGGATCAGCCTTCAGACGCGCTAACAAGAACAAGCTCTTGGAACATAAAGGAGTATTTTTTTCGAACAAAAATACATTTGTTGTGGACCTGGGATTCCTGGAAGTGCTTTCTGATGAAGACAACCAAAGGTAAGGGATTATTGACAATAGTATACAAGACTAGATGTGATATGCGATTGTTCCAAGATGGCGCTGACCTGTAACGTTAGCCTATTTTTCAGAGTATCGCATCCCCTTTCATCGCAAAGTATGATTACCCAGTAAAGTTATTTTTAAATCTGGCATTACAGGTGCTTTCAAGAGATATTCATCTATAAATCTTAGAATGACAATATTACATTTTAAAAATGTTTTCGAATAGTAATTTAGTCAATTGTAGCGCTGTTTCATTGGATGCATTTGAGGGAAAATAGTTAGTCAACGTTACGCACCGATGTAAAATGCTGTTTTTATATATAAATATGAACTTTATCGAACAAAAGAATGCATGTATTGTGTAACATGATGTCCTGGGTGTGTCATCTGATGAAGATTGTCAAAGGTTAGTGCTGCATTTAGCTGTTTTTTGGTTATTTGTGATGCATGTGGTTGGTCGGAAAATGGCTATGTGGCTACTTTTACGATATACTCCTCTAACATAATCTAATGTTTTGCTTTTGCTGTAAAGCCTTTTTGAAATCGGACAACGTGGTTCGATTCAGGAGAGGTGTATCTATAAAACGATATAATTTGAAAAAAAAATTGAAAAAAAAAAAGTATTACATTTTGTTATGCTAATGGAGATAGGATTTTTCGCTGGATGTCCGTCGAGGCCGCACAGGGGTTAATAAAATCCATTTTTATACTCAAATGTAGGAACTGGGTTCTAAAGTTTGAACCCCTGCTGTTTCTGTATTCCCAGTCATGTGAAATCCATAGATTAGGATCTAATGAATTTATTTCAATTGACTGATTTCCTTATTTGAGCTGTAACTCTTTGAAATTGTTGCATGTTGCTTAGTATAGTTATTTATTGTTCAGTATAGTTACATGCTATTACATGGCCACACTAACTACATGTCTACATGGCTATCTGATCAGCCTGTGTCAACATGGTCACCTCCATAGAATTACATATAGAATGAATAAGATCTCTGTGGTCTCCCCCATCAACCCTACCTTCTTGGTGGCTCCAGGGCTGCCCTCTGGGCTGTGGGACGGGCTGCTGGCCGGGGGGCTGTCCAGCGGGGGCAGGGGGGTGACGTACTTGGCCATGTAGACGTTGTAGTCCAGCAGCATCTTCTGCCTGACCCCTCCGGCCAGGGAAGGGTCCTTCTGACTGGGCTCGTCCATGAGGCTGCCACGGCTGCTACTCCTGCTCTCTGCCTCCAGTCTGTGAGGCCAGTCTGTTAGGCAACGACAACCACACCTGGGTTCAAATTCTATTGGAAATCATTTCACATACGTTAATGTCTAGCTAACGTCTCCCTGTCTGTAATCCTCTTAGAATTAGGGTTAGGGTTAAGGTTAGGAAGAATAGGATTTTGAATGGGAATCAATTGTTGTTGCCCAAAAAGTACAGCTGTCTGTGTGTTCATCTGAATGTTCCCTCACCGCCTACTGGATGCTCACTGGATGTTTTATTAGCCTCAGACTTAAGTCTGGATGCAACCAAAATCCTCCTGAACCATTCTTCTTTCTCCCGACCCGTCCTCCCAAACAGGAACAGTTTCGGAGCCCGCTCCCCTGGGGGTTTCCTGGGCTCCTCTCCACCCCCAGCTCCACCTGGACCCTCCAGCTTCTCCCCCTTCTCCCCCACCCCGGCCGGCTTCTCTTCCCCAGGTTCGGGCCTCCCTCCCTGGGCCTGGATCTTGGACATGAAGTCCTCCTGCTTGGCCAGCTCGATACAGATGGGGTACTTCTTGTTCCACACGCGCTTCCTGGCCAGGCTCTGGGGCACCAGGTGGATCTGGGGACACATTTGGATGTTACACGCTACATGAACCTCTTGGGGGTGTTCTAAAAATATTAGGCTGACTGGACAGATACAGGTATTTATATCCCTTGTGAGGGAGGCCCACTTCAATATCTGTATGCCCAAACACACACACAGTCATACACAAATGTGCACCATATATGGTATGAAAGTGACGTGTCGTTTTTCAGGAAGTAGCCTCGTACTTTTGCGTTTTGAATGGGCAAAAACATATCACAATGGTCTTCAGCACACAAACATCAGAGGTAAATTCATCCACAAACACAAATATAATTTTATATACAGTCGGAAGTTTACATACACCTTAGCCAAATACATTTAAACTCCGTTTTTCACAATTCCTGACATTTAATCCTAGTAAAAATGCCCTGTCTTAGGTCAGTTAGGATCACCACTTTATTTTAAGAATGTGAAATGTCAGAATAATAGTTGAGAGAATTATTTCTTTCAGCTTTTATTTCTTTCATCACATTCCCAGTGGGTCAGACATTTACATACACTCAATTAGTATTTGGTTGCACTGCCTTTAAATTGTTTAACTTGGGTCAAATGTTTCGGGTAGCCTTCCACAAGCTTCCCACAATAAGTTGGGTGAATTTTGGCCCATTCCTCCTGACAGAGCTGGTGTAACTGAGTCAGGTTTGTAGGCCTCCTTGCTCGCACACGGTTTTTCAGTTCTGCCCACAAATTTTCTATGGGATTGAGGTCAGGGCTTTGTGATGGCGACTCCAATACCTTGACTATGTTGTCCTTAAGCCATTTTGCCACAACTTTGGAAGTATTCTTGGGGTCACTGTTCATTTGGAAGACCCATTTGCGACCAAGTTTTAACTTCCTGACTGATGTCTTGAGATGTTGCTTCAATATATCCACATAATTTTCCTCCCTCATGGTGCCATCTATTTTGTGAAGTGCACCAGTCCCTCCTGCAGCAAAGCACCCCCACAACATGATGCTGCCACCCCCGTGCTTCACGGTTGGGATGGTGTTCTTCGGCTTGCAAGCCTCCCCCTTTTTCCTCCAAACTTAACGATGGTCATTATGGCCAAACAGTTCCATTTTTGTTTCATCAGACCAGAGGACATTTCTCCAAAAAGTACGATCTTTGTCCCCATGTGCAGTTGCAAACCATAGTCTGGCTTTTTTATGGCGGTTTTGGAGCAGTGTCTTCTTCCTTGCTGTTGATATAGGACTTGTTTTACTGTAGATATAGATACTTTTGTACCTGTTTCCTCCAGCATCTTCACAAGGTCCTTTGCTGTTGTTCTGGGATTGATTTGCACTTTTCGCACCAAAGTACCTTCATCTCTAGGAGACAGAACGCGTCTCCTTCCTGAGTGGTATGACGGATGCGTGGTCCCATGGTGTTTATACTTGCGTACTATTGTTTGTACAGGTGAACGTGGTACCTTCAGGCGCTTGGAAATTGCTCCCAATGATGAACCAGACTTGTGGAGGTCTACAATTTTCTTTCTGAGGTCTTGGCTGATTTCTTTTCATTTTCCCATGACGTCAAGCAAAGAAGCACTGAGTTTGAAGGTAGGCCTTGAAATACATCCACAGGTACACCTCCAATTGACTCAAATTATGTCAATTAGCCTATCAGAAGCTTCTAAAGCCATGACATCATTTTGTGGAATCTTCCAAGCTGTTTAAAGGCACAGTCAACTTAGTGTATGTAAACTTCTGATTTACTGGAATTGTGATACAGTGAATTATAAGTGAAATAATCTGTCTGTAAACAATTGTTGGAAAAATTACTTGTGTCATGCGCAAAGTAGATGTCCTAACTGTCTTGCCAAAACTATAGTTTGTTAACAAGAAATTAGTGGAGTGATTGAAAAACGAGTTTTAATGACTCCAACCTAAGTGTATGTAAACTTCCGACTTCAACTGTATCTTAAATGACCGCGTTTTCACGGATTTGATGATATAATCGTCGAGCCCATTCAAGAGATTTGTCAGGGATTTCTTCGTCGGAGGACGATATGGCGAAATCATCATCGGAAAATGAGGACCAATATGCAGCAGAGTTGAGATGGTTCATTTTGAACTTTTAATAAATTCCAAAACGAACATACAAAAACGAACGCACGATACACTGACAGTCCTGTTAGGTTTACACACACTAAACACGGAACAATCTCCCACAAATACACAGACAAACACACCCAACTAATATAGGACTTCCAATCAAAGGCAACACCACACAGCTGCCTTCAATTGGAAGTCCACCCCAATTAACTCAACATAGAAACAGATCAACCAGACTACACATAGAAATACATCAACATAGACCATAACTCAAAACCCGGAAATAATAAATCAAACGCCCTCCTAACTAACACACCACCCTGAACCACATAAAACAAATACCCTCTGCCACGTCCTGACCAAACTAAAATGACAATTAACCCTTATACTGGCCAGGACGTGACAGTACCCCCCCCCCTTAAAGGTGCTAACCCCGGAAGCACCTTAAAAAAAACAACCCCAAACAATAACAAAACAAAAATTCCCCTCTACTAAAGGGAGGGAAGGGAGGGTGGCTGCCGTTAACGACGGCACTGTGCTACACCCCCCCTCCCCAACCCACCTATATCTGGAGGTGGCTCCGGTTCTGGCCGTTCCAGGCAGTCGGGCCAGTCTGGCATCGCCGGGGGGCAGTCGGGCCACTCTGGCATCGCCGGGGGGCAGTCGGGGCAGTCTGGCAGCTCGGGGCAGTCTGGCCGCTCTGGCAGCTCGGGGCAGTCTGGCAGCTCGGGGCAGTCTGGCCACTCTGGCAGCTCGGGGCAGTCTGGCCACTCTGGCAGCTCGGGGCAGTCTGGCCACTCTGGCAGCTCGGGGCAGTCTGGCCACTCTGGCAGTTCCGGGCAGTCTGGCCACTCTGGCAGTTCCGGGCAGTCTGGCCACTCTGGCAGTTCCGGGCAGTCTGGCCACTCTGGCAGTTCCGGGCAGTCTGGCCACTCTGGCAGTTCAGGGCAGTCTGGCTACTCTGGCAGTTCCGGGCAGTCTGGCCACTCTGACATCTCCGGGCAGTCTGGCCACTCTGACATCTCCGGGCAGTCTGGCCACTCTGACATCTCCGGGCAGTGTGGCCACTCTGACATCTCCGGGCAGTTTGGCCACTCTGGCAGCTCCTGACTAGTGGGTGGCTCTGGCGATTCCTCACTGACGGGCGGCTCTGGCGATTCCTCACTGACGGGCGGCTCTGGCGACTCTTGACTGACGGGCAGTTCTGGCGATTCCTCACTGACGGGCGGCTCTGGCGACTCTTGACTGACGGGCAGTTCTGGCGACTCTTGACTGACGGGCAGTTCTGGCGACTCTTGACTGACGGGCAGTTCTGGCGACTCTTGACTGACGGGCAGTTCTGGCGACTCTTGACTGACGGGCAGTTCTGGCGACTCGACTGACGGGCAGTTCTGGCGACTCTTGACTGACGGGCAGTTCTGGCGATTGTTGACTGGCAGGCAGCTCTGGTGACTGTTGACTGGCGGGCAGCTCTGGCGACTTTAGACTGGCGAGGCTGGGTTTACGCACTAGATGCCTTGTGCGTGGTGCTGGTACTGGGCGTACCAGACTGGGAACACGCACCTCCAGGCTAGTGCGGGGAGCGGGAACAAGACGAATCGGACTGGGCTGACGTACTTCCGGGTCCGCACGAGAGACAGGAGCTGGAAACCTAGGGCTATGGAGGCGCACAGGCGGTCTTGATCTTACCTCCTGCACAACCCGTCCTGGCTGGATGGAACTAGTAGCCCTGTACGAGCGGGGTGCTTGTACAGGGCGGACTGGGCTGTGCAGGGGCCTGATGGTAGCCGTGCGTAGAGCGGGAGTTGGGTAGCCTGGTCCTCGGAGGCGTACCGGCGACCAGATGCGCTGCGCAGGCATCCTCCTACCAGGCTGGATGCCCGCTCTAGCACGGCACCTGCGAGGGGCTGGAATAACGCGCACCGGACTGTGCGTGCGTATGGGTGAGATAGTGTGCTCCTCAGCGAAACATGGCGCTCTCCACCTCATACGCTCCTCCATATAACCACGGTAGCTGGCTTCCGGCTCTTCCTAGGCCTAGCCAAACTACCCGTGTGCCCCCCCCAAAAAATGTATTGGGGGTGCCTCTCGTGCTTATACGCCAGTCGTGTCCCTCAGAAACGTTCCCGGTCCATACCAGCCTTACTCCATGGGCCTTCTCCGGCCATAACCTGCTCCCATGTCCATCTCTCCCGATTGTCCAAATCAAAATTCCTCTGCTCCTTCCTCTGCTGCTTGGTCCTGGTTTGGTGGGAGATTCTGTCAGGGATTTCTTCGTCGGAGGACGATATGGCGAAATCATCATCGGAAAATGAGGACCAATATGCAGCAGAGTAGATATGGTTCATTTTGAACTTTTAATCAATTCCAAAACGAACATACAAAATAACAAAAACGTACGCACGATACACTGACAGTCCTGTTAGGTTTACACACACTAAACACGGAACAATCTCCCACAAATACACAGACAAACACACCCAACTAATATAGGACTTCCAATCAAAGGCAACACCACACAGCTGCCTTCAATTGGAAGTCCACCCCAATTAACTCAACATAGAAACAATCAACCAGACTACACATAGAAATACATCAACATTGACCATAACTCAAAACCCGGAAATAATAAATAAAACGCCCTCCTAACTAACACACCACCCTGAACCACATAAAACAAATACCCTCTGCCACGTCCTGACCAAACTAAAATGACAATTAACCCTTATACTGGCCAGGACGTGACAAGATTAGGGGACAGGACCCGGAAGTATGACGTAGGACGACGTCACTTGCACATCGTATTTCCCTTTCCCTCCCTCTCTGTCTTAGACATACACAAACAAAATGGCGCATCCATCCGCAAACGACCATACAACACGTTCCACAGACTGACGGACAGACACACAGACAGATATACAGACACACACACCTTGCTGTCGGTGAGGTCGTAGATCTTCTGGCTGATGTAGGTGACGTCAGGTTTGGGCTCGTTGTGCGTGGCCCGCCGGGCGATGTTGCGGTTGGGTTTGGACAGGCGCAGGGTGGAGCCCTCCAGACGTACATACACAGAGTGGGTCAGAGTGGCATGGTACATCTCTAGGTCATAGCTGGACATCTGGTTCATCCAGCCCTGTTAATGGGAACAATACACACTGTTAACTCTCAGACCGACGCATGGAACAACATGGAGACTAATAATATGCACGAATGACACGCACACACAAACACACACAAACACACACAAACACACACAAACACACACAACACACACACACACACACACACACACACACACACTAATTGGGGAGTGTGATGGGCTGCAATACAACCACATAACCACACGGTCTCCAACTTTTAGCTGACAGTCCTGGTCCATACTAACATCATAGTGAGATAATCATCCAGAGCAGGTTGATATGTGGAGATAGTATCACAACATGGCTTCCTCTAAACAACAACAACGGTCTGTTCAGTTCCCTTCAGAGACGGGGTGACGTTACTTCATGTTGATATGTGGAGATAGTATCACAACATGGCTTCCTCTAAACAACAACAACGGTCTGTTCAGTTCCCTTCAGAGACGGGGAGACGTTACTTCATGTTGATATGTGGAGATAGTATCACAACATGGCTTCCTCTAAACAACAACAACGGTCTGTTCAGTTCCCTTCAGAGACGGGGAGACGTTACTTCATGTTGATATGTGGAGATAGTATCACAACATGGCTTCCTCTAAACAACAACAACGGTCTGTTCAGTTCCCTTCAGAGACGGGGTGACGTTACTTCATGTTGATATGTGGAGATAGTATCACAACATGGCTTCCTCTAAACAACAACGGTCTGTTCAGTTCCCTTCAGAGACGGGGAGACGTTACTTCATGTTGATATGTGGAGATAGTATCACAACATGGCTTCCTCTAAACAACAACAACGGTCTGTTCAGTTCCCTTCAGAGACGGGGTGACGTTACTTCATGTTGATATGTGGAGATAGTATCACAACATGGCTTCCTCTAAACAACAACGGTCTGTTCAGTTCCCTTCAGAGACGGGGAGACGTTACTTCATGTTGATATGTGGAGATAGTATCACAACATGCTTCCTCTAAACAACAACAACGGTCTGTTCAGTTCCCTTCAGAGACGGGGAGACGTTACTTCATGAGTTCCATCATGGGCATGATGACATCATAGCGTGACTGTGGGTGAGAGTTGACCCGTATGACCCCTCCTTTAGCTGGCTATATTCTGTGGTTCCACAGGCGCTATGTTGGGCTGTGTTCCACGTGACCAGAGAGCCTCTCTCCAGTACAGCTGTAGCCTGAGGCTATTGAGCTCATGTGCCCACACGGGTTCAAACACACACGCACAAGTACACACACACACACTCAAGAACACAAACACACACTCAAATAAGAACACAAACACACACTCAAATAAGAACACAAACACACACTCAAATAAGAACACAAACACACGCTTACATAACCGCTAGCCAAGCGCTAAGCGTGTCTCCTCTGCTTCAGTTTCCAGCACATTGACTGGGTTAAAAGGAGAACGCTTGACAAATCAACAGACCATTTAATCTGTGAGGTTGTTTCAGGGCAAACCCCAATGCAGCTGGAGGGAACGCTATATAGCCTCAGTATGTTGTTGGATAGCCCAATGAGGATGTTAGATTAGTCATTGAGCAGACACTCTTATCCAGAGTCTTATTACAGTAGTGAGTGCATACATTTTCATACTGGTCCCCTATGGGAATCAAACCCACAACCCTGGTGTTGCAAGCACCATGCTGAGCCACACCGGACTTTGATGTATTTCTTATCCAGCCAATGTTTCTCTATCCCACTGGGAAGCCACCATTGTGAATGCTGCATGAGCATTCAGGAGAGGTTGTACATCCCAATATTTAAGCCAGTGTAATGTTTAATGGTGTAATAACCCAAGCCTTCTGAAAAGTACTGGTGTAGATATTAGGATTCATGGAGGGAGGAGAATTGTTACCTTGGCAACCATGCTGTTTAGCCATTCAAGAGAGGGAAGAAAACGGATATCTACAGACATTTACTGAATGGCTTCAGGTCCTATCTGATAAAGTGAGCAGCCATCAGGTTTTATTCCTGAACTTTAACGACAAACAGAGATACGATATGGAGAATTGGTTTGCATCCCAAATGGAAACCTAATCCCTATATGGTGCACTACTTTTAACCAGAGTCCTATGGGCCTTGGTCAAAAGTAGTGCACTACATAGGGAATAGGGTGCCATGTGGGACGCAGTCTTGGAGATCCTCCCTACTCTCTCCGAGTCCCACTGGGGAAAAGCCAGCCATGTATCAGCTGTTTGTCTTGTAGATGCTGTCAGCAACATGTGCTCAGCTTGCTAACTCAATAGAAGCTGCAGGCTATCTGTCCACAGTGATGACAGGTACTACTAAGGGAAGGACACAGCCTATCTAAGATGTCAGGCTATCTGTCCACAGTGATGACAGGTACTACTAAGGGAAGGACACAGCCTATCTAAGATGTCAGGCTATCTGTCCACAGTGATGACAGGTACTACTAAGGGAAGGACACAGCCTATCTAAGATGTCAGGCTATCTGTCCACAGTGATGACAGCTACTAATAAGGGAAGGACACAGCCTATCTAAGATGTCAGGCTATCTGTCCACAGTGATGATAGGTACTACTAAGGGAAGGACACAGCCTATCTAAGATGTCAGGCTATCTGTCCATAGTGATGACAGCTACTACTAAGGGAAGGACACAGCCTATCTAAGATGTCAGGCTATCTGTCCACAGTGATGACAGCTACTACTAAGGGAAGGACACAGCCTATCTAAGATGTCAGGCTCCTTTCTATGTGATCTGCCTTAAATATACCTTGGTCGTTGCACAACAGAAAAGTATGCCTATCCATGACAATATCTTTATTGTTGCATTTATAAATCTATTATCTATCCTCTTGGGTAGAAAGCTTTCTATGTCATAACCTTACACAAAAAATACAGGGATAGGCTGTGAAACGTAGGACAGTGTTCAGTCACAAACTCTGGTTCTGGAGAGTTGAGCAGGCTTTTGTTCCAGTCTTATACTAATGCACCCTTTACAGTTTTTTCCCAATTGCTTTGGCACTAATTTCAGACATAAGTCGTCAAATTTCTGAATACTTAGCACTAAACTGCTAACACAGTGACCTACCTTAAAGATTCCAGGTTCTTTGATATCCAGCTGGGCCACGTTCCACTGCTCCCCCCTTCGTCTGCCCTGCCTGGTCCCACTGCAGCTGGAGACCTCCGGAGCCGACAGCCACACCACCAGTATAGCCAGCATGAACCCTGCTGCCACCCCCTGCACCACCGCACACAAATAGGGTGGCAGGGGGAATACCAGGTAACTGTAGACGAGACACGTGAAGAAGAGGAGGCCAGTGATGGGCACGTTTGGTAAGTCTTCCTCCTCTTCGTCGGACTCGGCTTCACTGCAGACACCCGTGCTTCCCGTTTGGATCTGCAGGGACCCGGGCCGCTCCCCGTCCGGTGTCTCAGTGTCAGTACAGAGCTCAAAGTCTTCACTGTAGAGCTCACAGAACTCCTCGTCCTCCAGGCGGACTAGGGCCGACATAGAGCAGTGACCCAGGGCGAGGGAGGAGGACCTGGGGAGAGGAGGAGGGGAGGAGACCCTGGAGGTCCTGGAGGACTTGGCTGGAGGAGAGGAGAAGACAGAGTCTGCTGAGGCTTCACCAGTAGGGGTCTCCTCTTCCTCCTCTTCCTCCTCCTCTCCTTCAGAGTTGCCCCCCTCCTCTTTGATGCTGTAGTTGTTGTTGCTCTCTGCGTGCCCATTGAGGCCTGCCAGGTTGGTGAGCTCCGTGGCGCTGAGGGAGAGGGAGCGGTGGGTAGCGGAGGCACCCCCTCCTGTACCTCCTCCCTCGGCCCCACCTCCAGCCTCGTCGCCCATGAACTTACTGAACAGATGCATTGGCTCACACATGACCTCCGACAAACGCCTCCTAGTATCCTCGATCCTGGCCTCCATCTCTTGCACCTTGAAGAAACACCTCCCGTCGGCCGGGGAGGTGAGGGGTGAGGAGGGGGCCGTCTTAGAGTCACCACCCCCAAACGTGGTGGAACCCATCGGCTGGCCCAACTGCTTGAAGAGCTGCAGGTTGTTGATGCGGGAATCTGGAGGTGGGCGCTGCTGGGAGAGAGATGGTGGTGAGGGCGCCTCCTGGTGGTCGGGCCTGGTGTTGTCCGTGGAGAGAGACTTGACGAACGTCTTCATCAGGTGGTGGCGGTGGCGTCCGGCAGAAGAAGGAGGGGCAACCATCATTTCATTGGACAGGGACCTGAGGCTGAGGAAAGGCTTGGAGGGCAGGGCTGCGGAGCGAGACGGGGAGGAGGTGGTGGAGGAGGAGGTGGGAGGGATCGTGGGCCTTGTGTGATCAGAGGGCCAGGAGGAGCAAGCAGGGGGGGACTGGAGGGGCCTGTGCATGGAGGAGGGGAGGATGGGCAGGGCTGGGCTGTGGGGTAGAGTGGTAGAGGACACAGCAATGGTAGTGGTGGTCCCAATCCTTCCAGCCTCAAACAGTAGCTCCTCGCTGGCTTCCAAGGCCGTCACGATGCCCTGGTCCTCAGTCCTCCCCCCCATCCCACCCAGCCCTTCTGACTCCTCTCCTGCGGAGGACGATGACACAGACGCCCCAAACCCATACAGCTCCTCGTCCTCGTCCTCCTCTTGTCCCAGGGCGGAGAAGTGGATGGTGATGGTGTCCTGGGAGAGGGAGCGCTGCACCTGCAGCTTGGGGCCGGGGGGCGGGCGGGGGGGCGTGGAGGAGGAGGGGGTACTGTCAGCAGCATGGCCGTCCTTCCTGCTACTGTTGCTGCCCCAGCTGGTCATGACCACACTCCACAGGGCTCACAGCCTGGAGAGGGGGTGAGAGAGGGTTAGAGAGAGAGGGATGAGGGAGAGAGAGAAAGGAAAAAAAAGAAAAATATTGGTTTTAAGCTATAATCCTTAGCTGCTACATCGATTTTTGACCATTGATTCTTGAGGAATATAACTTATAAAATGCCTCATGAGCTTAGTTCAACAGTCGTACCCCATCAGAACCCAAAATATCTGTTTTTTTTACTCTGAAGTGTGTAGTTTAATTTAGTTTAGTAATTCAAACATTTAAAAAAAAAACAAGCACACATAAAACTTAAAAGCCATACATGCACATGAATAAAATCATGGAGGATAACACACAATACAGTCTGGGACTTATTTCCATTGTGGTCCTCTTGAGACAAGATGGCTAGACAAGATCCAACACAGTATGGCAGTGAAATAATAAAACAAAAACATAGAAGAAGAACATCTATTTCATCATTCCAGTTACATCATAGGGGTAAACAATATATATAACAATATATAATATGTAAACAATATATATGTAAACAAAAACTATATAGTCCAAAACAAGGTAACAACTGTCCTTGTATCCACAGCTCTGTCTATGAATTTGAGAGTGGTTACATTTCTCCAGGCTCATCCCTCAGTTTGTTTTTACCAAAACAGAGGCTAGGGTGTCCACTTTGTCATTGTTTCAATTAAGGATTGTAGCTTTAATTGAGGCACCAAGTTTGCGCTGCTCGTTCCCGCTGCTCGCTCCCGCTGCTCGTTCCCGCTGCTCGTTCCCGCTCCCGCTGCTCGCTCCCGCTGCTCGCTCCCGCTGCTCGCTCCCGCTGCTCGTTCCCGCTTCCGCTGCTCGCTCCCGCTGCTCGTTCCCGCTCCCGCTGCTCGCTCCCGCTGCTCGCTCCCGCTGCTCGTTCCCACTGCTCGCTCCGTGGATAAATAAATGCTCCTACTGCTGTCTCTCCCAAGCATCTTTGACCGGTGTTTTCACATACTGCTTGTATTTACAGCACTAACTGACTGGATTAATAAAGTGCAGCCAGGACAGTACAGTGAGCAAGTCCTCCTCTTTCTCTCTGTTTATCCTACTGGTGCATGTGTGATCAAGTGTGAGTTGCTGTTGTGTGTAGGTCATTTTATTGGCAGAGCTTGTCTTCGGGAGGCGGGTTGTGGGTTGTGTTTGCGAACTCATTTTTGCTCACAACAAGCTTGTGGCTTGTGGCTGATACTATACAGAAAAACGCTGCAAAGGTCAATGCGGAAGACGAGTACGTATCAAGCACTACACTCCATGAACTACTGCATCAACAAAAATACTTCTATAAAGATCTAACAGATCTGCAGGAAAATAACTTGAAGTCCTTCCTGCAACTCTTTCTGGATTCTACCAACAAAAGTGTTGATGATCTGTTTAAGGCCGTAACGGAATTTATACACAGTTTGGAATTTACGCAGTTGGAGGTGAATGTCCCCAGCCAGACCACATTCAAAACCATGTCTGAGGATTTCACCATTTTACAAATAACATTTGACAAGCACTCTTCCAAAGGATACTACCTCAAAAAACAATCGAGGCACAATAACATTTGAATTGATGGAATTGAGGACGTAAAGACTGAAACTTGGCATGACACAGAAGTCAAGGCCAAGACACTGCTGGCAGATCAACTCAAACTGGACCCTAAACTCATGGAGATTGAGAGGGCTCATAGGAATGGCACTTTCTTCCCCCATGGATTCTGCAAATTACAAAAAGTATAAGAACAAATTTACTCACCTAATTCGGATATCCCCAAAAATATATTTTTCTAATTCCAAGAATCCATTAAATAATACAAAGTCAACTTGGAAAATCATCAATCAACTGTTAAATAAGAAAAAGGCATCTAGAACCATCCCATCTCAATTTATTGTTGGAAATAAGAATTTAATAACTTTTTTGTGAATGTGGGTTCCTCTCGGTCAAAGAAATTTGAGAAAACTGATGGCAATCCCTTGGATTACATTAAGGGACATTTCCCTTCTCTGCTTCAGTTTGATCCTCCTGATGTAATGGAGGTGATGGAGGTAAATGGTAAAGATATCAGCAGAAGGTCATGATAAGATTGGTGCCTTTTTGGTGAAATCAGTGTCTTCCTCAATTACTGAGCCTCTAACGCATATCTTCACCAAACTAGTAGTATTGTTCCTAAAGATTTGAAAGTTGCCAAAGTTATCCCCCTCTATAAATCTGGGTATCCAATATCTTTCACAAATTATTTCCCAATATCTGTACTACCATGTTTTTCTAAAATCCTAGAAAAATTGGTGTGTAAGAGAATGTTGAAACACTTAAATCAACACTATATTCTACATGAGCGTCAATATAGTTTTTGAAAAACTACTCCACAGATATAGCTCCTTTGTAACATGTGGATAAAATCTTTACAGCCCTGGACAACAATGAACACGCTCTCTGCATCTTTTTAGATTCATCCAAAGATTTTGACATGGTTGATCATGAAATGTTACTTTCTAAATTGCATTATTACGGTTTTCATGATTATACATAATTGGCTATATAGTTCTGTTTATGATAGAGAACAATTTGTTTATGCAAACGGCTGTGCATCTACGAGGGCCAAGATAACCTGTGCTGTGACACAGGGTTGATAATGTGACCTTTGTTATTCCTAATCTATATCAATGACCTTGCTGCTGTGTCTTCTACCGTACTTCCCCTTCTCTTTGCTGAGGATACCAATTACATTTTAGCACACAAGAATTTATATTAATGAAGCCAACTCAGGCATGGCCACGTTTTCTGAATGGTTCCAGATAAACAAATGATCTTTAAATGTTTAAAAAAATCTAACTTTATTATATTCACTAGTAAGAATAAAAAATATTGTAAAAAATAAAAAATAAAATAAGGAGCCAGAATCTCAGTTGGTGGGAATGAAATGGAACAAGTCACATCCACTAGATTCCTCTGAGTTCTAGTTGATGAAATGTTTTCCTGGAAAGATCATATTCGATTTGTCACTAGCGAAGTGATGAAATCTGCTGGTATCATCAGAAAGACTAGTGGTTTGGTTCATCAGGCTTGCTTTCTAACTCTATACTATAGCTTATTTACCCATATCTCATTTACTGTAATATTGTCTGGCCCAGTAAATATGCCTCCTAACTACACAAATTACTCATCATACAAAATACATTTGCAAGACTAGCTACCTCCTCTAATTACCTGGCTCCATATGCACCTTTGTTTAAGAAACTCAATATCTTGTCTATTTACAACATTAATGTTAGCCAATTATGCACTTTCATCTACAAATACTCATACCTCCCAGACAGTTTACCTTTCAATGGATTCTTCCAGGTTCATTCTGAAATCCATCAATATAACACCTCGATAACCTTCACCCTCCCCACTGCCGCACCTCACATAGTCAATTCTCTATCAGATACAGAGGTACCATTCTCATCTTCACATTGCCAAAATATCACCATCCCTCAATAAGTTCAAGCGAAGACTGGGGGTCAGCCTGATGAACCAAACTACTCAGTGATCTCCTCCATAAAGCCTAACTCTCACACATTCACATGCACACACACATTTAAACAAAACAGTTGCTTTTGTTTTTTGAGATTACTGATCAATTCATTTATACATATATAATTAGTAGGTTTACTAGAAACCAAGTTTTATTTTGTACTTATGCATTGAATATAGTTTTTTTGTGGTGTGGATTTCATATAAGCCCTTGGGCATCCAAGCACACTGTTTTTAGATTTTAGTTTTTATCTGGATTGTTGTCTATCACTTGTTTTCTTTGGTGCAAATAAATACATAAATAAATCCCTCAACAAAAAAGGAATTCAGAATACTTATTACAGAAAACAAACAACACCGCACACAAAACACACAAACTGTAATTAATGCAAAATGGGCCGTGCTGTGAGCCCCGGCTGGTAGATCATACAGTAACAAGCCAGTCATTGTTTTTCTCCACCAAGGCTGAACCACAGACAATAATCAGTGAGTGATTTCCTAAATTAGGCGTGGCGTTGTTATTGACTTATTCTAGCTGTTTATTCTAGCCCATTGTATAATTATCTGGGTAGCCATATTAGACACACACACACACACACACACACACACACACACACACACACACACACACACACACACACACACACACACACACACACACACACACACACACCAGAGGAGGCTGGTGAGGGGAGGACGGCTCATAATAATGGCTGGAACGAAATGGGAACCATATGTGTGATGTGGTTGTTACCATTCCATTGATTCCGTTCCAGCCATTACTATGAGCCCTCCTCCCCAAATAAGGTGCCACCGGCCACCTGTGACACACACACACACACATATACACATACACACTCCCCCTCCCCACAAATATACAAACACACACATCTCTCAAGCCTGCAAGTGGTTGATAAAAGCCTCTAATGGAAGATGGAGAGATAGAAACAATGAAACTGGTAGGCTGTGATTGTTTCTTTATATCCCAGAAAGCCTTTCTTCCCACCAGAGGCTCAGCCTGAATTGGTTCTCTTTCATAGCCATTTGCTGGACAGAATGACACAGTGTTTGACTCTCCTGCAAGCCCCTTTTTTTTTGCTGGGCTGAAATAGGTTTTCTCTAAAGTGTCTAAGCGTGGGAGTGTGTGTTTGTGTGTGTGTGTGTGTGTGTGTGTGTGTGTGTGTGTGTGTGTGTGTGTGTGTGTGTGTGTGTGTGTGTGTGTGTGTGTGTGTGTGTGTGTGTGTGGTGTGTGTGTGTGATATTTAAGTCATGGCATGCAGGCACAAGAGATGGAGGGAGCGAGGGCGAAAAAACAAGGGAGCAAAAATAAGGAAATAGAGAGCCACAGGGGCCTGTAGTGGAAGCAGAGGACCTTCAGAGACTAGTCTTTGAAGAGGAATTCAAACAGGGAAAAATGCTTTTGAAGTGAGAGTACAGGCCACAGAACAGGGCCAAGGCAAGGGAGGGTGAGAAGGAGGGAGCTGTGGATCAAAGGATGACATCCTGGTGATCAAAGGTTAAACAACAGACTAAAAGATGAGAGGTAAAAGGGCAGAATGATTTGCCTGGCTACCCAGACTCCTTGCCCTGACCAAACGCTACGCCACGCCCACGGATGTTAGTTTCTTCTCCGCAATGAGTCTGGATCTGAGTACCTCCCTGAGCCTTCACCGAATGTAAACACATTCGGGGCCGTCTGATGATTGGTCCAGACACCGATGGGTTGGGCCAGAACACACGTGGGTAAAGTGGCGAGGTGAAAATTCATCATTGGTTTTGATACTCAGATTGGTTAGAGATGATCCAGTCGCTGATGACTTTGTTTTGTACAATGCCCCTTGTGCCCCTGGTCCACAAACGACTTCAATGACGGCAGTCTCAGACTAAAGTATGAGTCGTCGGGCTACAGAAAGATCAGATTGAGCCATTGAACCAGATTTCTGGATTCAACAGCTATAGGAGGACAGCCAAACAAATTCATCCAGAAACTCAACCAGGAGAGGAAGAGGATCCCACACAAATCACTACAGAGCCTTAGTGCTGAGCATCTGACAACACACACAGGTCTACTGCTTATTATCACTACAGTGTCATTGTGGAAAACGATTGACAAAATTGAAATCTTAAAACAGAGGAAGTTCCATGCAGGTTACAGGGATCTTTAGCAGCTATAATGCTAAAATGCGATGACCAATGGAATAGGAGCAATCATATTTTTTGTTGTTGTTGCAATATAAGCAAGGCACGTAACCCTAATTGCTCCTGTAAATCGCTCTGGATTAGAGCGTCTGCTAAACGACTCAAATGTTCATGTAAAATGGTTGAAAACTGTTGAGAGAGAAAACACTCCAAGGTTGAGATCGTAAACGCAGTCCTAAGCTCTTGGTTGTGACAGCTAGGCTATAAGAGGGGCTCAGAGCTGCAAACCAGGTGGTGACAACACACTCATCCAATTAATCAAAGCAAGGCCACTGTCACGGTGCTGATAAGAGACGGACCAAGGCGCAGCGTTTGTTGAGTTCCACATATTTATTAAAAGTGAAACTTCTTCAACCAAAACAATAAACAAGCAACACAACGTGACTACGTGGTGCAACAAGCCCCAACACAAACAAACAATATCCCACAATGCAGGTGGGAACAGGGACTACTTAAGTATGATCCCCAATTAGAGACAACGATAATCAGCTGCCTCTAATTGGGAACCATACTCAAACCTAACATAGAAATATAATTGACTAGAACACCCCCTAGTCACGCCCTGACCTACAACACCATAGAGAACCAAGGGCTCTCTATGGTCAGGGTGTGACAGTACCCCCCCCCAAAGGTGCGGACTCCGGCCGCAAAACCTGAAACCAAATGGGGAGGGTAGGGGGGGTGACTAGTGTCGGTGGCGGCTCCGGTGCGGGTCGCCGCCCCCGTCCAGACCCCGGATCCGGCCATGGCGCTGGGCTGAACACTGTGCCTGGACTGGGCACCGGAGCAGAGGAAGGCTCCGGCTTTGGAGCGTGACTGGATGCCGTGCCTGGACTGGGCACCGGAGCAGAGGAAGGCTCCTGCCATGGAGCGGGACTGGACGCCGTGCCTGGACTGGGCACCGATGCAGAGGAAGGCTCCTGCCATGGAGCGGGACTGGACGCCGTGCCTGGACTGGGCACCGATGCAGAGGAAGGCTCCTGCCATGGAGCGGGACTGGACGCCGTGCCTGGACTGGGCACCGATGCAGAGGAAGGCTCCTGCCATGGAGCGGGACTGGACGCCGTGCCTGGACTGGGCACCGATGCAGAGGAAGGCTCCTGCCATGGAGCGGGACTGGACACTGTGCCTGGACTGGGCACCAGCGCAGAGGAAGGCTCTGGCCTTGGAGTGGGACTGGACACTGTGCCTGGACTGGGCACCAGCGCAGAGGAAGGCTCCTGCCAGGGAGCGGGACTGGACACCGTGCCGGGACTGGGAATCGGCGCAGGTTGCACTGGACTGATGACACACTCCTCAGGTCGAGTGCGTGGAGCTGGCACAGGACGCTCCAGGCTGGAGAGGCGCACTGGAGGCCTAGTGCGTGGAGCCGGCACAGGTGGTACCGGACAGGTGACACGCACTTCAGGGTGAGTGCGGGGAGCAGGCACAGGACGTACCGGACTGGGGAGGCGCACTGGAGGCCTGGTGCGTGGAGCCGGCACAGGTGGCACCGGACTGTTGACACGCACTTCAGGGAGGGTGCGGGGAGCTGGCACAGGACTCACCAGACTGCTGACAGGATCTTTAGGTCGAATGTTATGCAGAACACACTTGCACAACATCTCTCTCCTCTCTCTCTCTCCCAACTTCTCCATCGCCTCCCTGACGGTCTCTGGCTCTTCAGGAAGAGTGCGGAGAGCTGGCACAGATGGCACCGGACTGATGACCCGCTCTTCAGGGCGAGTGCGAGGAACTGGCACAGGACATACCGGGCTGGGGAGGCGCACTGATGGGCTGGTGCGTGGGGCCGGCACAGATGGCACCGGACTGATGACACGCTCTTCAGCTCGCCTGCGCTGCAGCCTACTCCTCGCCAACATCATTCTCCGATATCCCTCCTCACATTGCTTCATCGACTCCCAGGCGGGCTCTGGCTCTCTCCTTGAGTCGACCGACCACTTCTCTATCGCCTCCCTGACGGTCTCTGGCTCTTCCCTCTGCTCAGCCGCCAGCTCCATGTGCCCCCCCCCCAAAATAATCTTGGGGTTTCTGTGGCTGCGGTCCCCGACGTCGTCGCTGTCCTTCCATGCTCCTTTGCGACTCCCGCCAAGGAAGGGTCTCGTGTCCTCCCATGACTTCCTCCCATGTCCAAAACCCCTTTACCTCGTGCACACGTTGCTTGGTCGTCTTTTGGTGGGATATTCTGTCACGTGCTGATAAGAGACGGACCAAGGCGCAGCGTTTGTTGAGTTCCACATATTTATTAAAAGTGAAACTTCTTCAACCAAAACAATAAACAAGCAACACAACGTGACTACGTCGTGCAACAAGCCCCAACCAGGGGCGGTTCTGGAGGGGGGGCCAGGGGGGCCAGTGCCCCTGTGACAACAATTTTGGACCCCCTTGTGGCCCCCTAAATGTGGAGTATGAAATAATTTTTACATAACTCATTTTTGCTATGGTTCTTTTTTTACATCCGTTATTAGACAGTGGCAACGATGATGATTATGAACATGGTCTTTTGCCTGCTAATGCCTGCAATGCAGTGAAGAAAACGATATGACAACAATAACGTCTAATGTAACTAGCCCCTCTAACAGTACAACTGGCCCCAGCTCTGCCCCCCCATTTGAAATGGTCTAGAACCGCCACTGGCCCCAACACAAACAAACAATATCCCACAATGCAGGTGGGAACAGGGACTCCTTAAGTATGATCCCCAATTAGAGACAACGATAATCAGCTGCCTCTAATTGGGAACCATACTCAAACCCAACATAGAAATATAATTGACTAGAACACACCCTAGTCACGCCCTGACCTACAACACCATAGAGAACCAAGGGCTCTCTATGATCAGGGCGTGACAGCCACTTAAACCTGATTTGCCTTCTGCATCTCACCCACAGACAGACAGACAGACACAGATGCAGGGGAGAGAGAGGGAACAGAGATGGGGAGAGGGATGGAAGGAGAAACACCGGTGAGATGGGGCGGTTAAATAATTGCCTACTTACATACATTGTCAAAGAAAAGTTACCATGCTTCTGGAAATAGTTTATGGTAGTGTTTTCTAGTGAGCAACATGGAGCCTGTAGCCAATTAGATTGTACTGAGACAGTTTGAAGGGTAGACTCCATTAGATTAGGGGAAAGGGGATACCTATTCAACTGATGCATTCAACCAAAATGTGTCTTCCACATTTAACTTTCAGAAAGGTGCGGGTGGCCGGCTCTGAGATTCAAACCACCAACCTTTCGGTTAATGGCCCAACGTTCTTAACCGATAAGCGATCAGACATGAGAGTGAGGAAACAGGTTGGTCTGAGACATTGAGGAAACTAGATTAAGACTAATAGAGAGAGAAAGAGACAGATTCAGTGTGTACGGTTAGTCTGAGGTAAAGAAGGCTGAGGTAAAGAAGGCTAGATTAAACTAAGAGAGAGTGAGATAATGAGAGAGGGGGAGAGAGACAGAGAGATTCAGTGTGTACGGTTAGTCTGAGGTAAAGAAGGCTAGATTAAACTAAGAGAGAGTGAGATAATGAGAGAGGGGGAGAGAGACAGAGAGATTCAGTGTGTACGGTTAGTCTGAGGTAAAGAAGGCTGAGGTAAAGAAGGCTAGATTAAACTGAGAGAGAGTGAGATAATGAGAGAGGGGGAGAGAGACAGAGAGATTCAGTGTGTACGGTTAGTCTGAGGTAAAGAAGGCTAGATTAAACTAGGAGAGTGAGATAATGAGAGAGAGAGAGAGAGAGAGAGAGAGAAAGAGTGAAAGAGAGTGAGAGTGAGAGAGAGAGAGATAGATAGCAAGATGGTGTGATTGCGCGTGTGTGTGTGTGCGTGTGTGTGTGAAAATGTATGCATTCACTACTGTCTCTGTGGAACAACTCATAACCCATAACAGCCTACAGACAGTGTGCATTCTGCTGCCACCTGCTAAGTGAAATGAATCACCAGGAAATCTCTCTTTCTCTAATTAGAGAGTCAGTGGTGTGTATTTCACTGCATCCCCACTCTCTGTCTATGTATATTTCTCTCCCTCTCCCTCACCCCACCTCTTTCTCTCTCTCTCTCTCTTGCTCAGAACAGAGCACTCAGCCATGCCGGATCAAACCGGTTCTGTCTCCCATTCACCATAATTTCCATCTCACAGGCAGAACTAACTGTCAATGCCTCCAATCTCTCCAGGATCAAGACCAGCTGTTGCCATGTCAACTGTGAGAGAGCTCCACTCTACCATCTCTAGCTCTACTTTTATCCTCAGGTTCCTCCTCCTCAGAATATGACCTTCAACAAGTGTTTGTTAGCAACAACTGTTGGTTAGAAACAGACAGTTCTGTGTGGAGTATTTTCAGGTTCCTTATGGAGTGATAATGAGGAGAGGAGAGGAGAGGAGAGGAGAGGAGAGGAGAGGAGAGAGGAGAGGAGAGGAGAGGAGAGGAGAGGAGAGGAGAGGAGAGGAGAGGAGAGGAGAGGAGAGGAGAGGGGAGGAAGGAGAGTCCTGTGACAGTCTCAGAGAGGGAGTTTCAGCAGTCACTGTGTGTAATCCTTACATATACACAATCCATAGGTCTGAGGGAGAGGGGGAGGGAAGAAAACAGGAGACGGAAGAGATGCTCAGTGGCTGATGGAGGGAGGAGGTGACGGCGAGAGAAAGAGAGAGATTGAAAGGCGGAGAGACGGATGAGAAGGTAAAATACACCATCTGAAATGAGGGCATCTACAACTGTCACTAAATATGAAAATATATCTACATTTACGACAAGCAAGAATGTCACTTTGAGGGATTTGTTTAGCCATGCTAAAACTTCACTGAAATCTAGGGTCAAACAAAGACTGTTGGGATTCAGTTCTACTGAGTGGATGTTAGACTATTCCCCTTCCCCTTCCCTCAGCTCTGGTGCATTAGACACCACACAACACAGAGGTGCCTGTCTGCAAAGCTGCATGAATAGAATGAGAGATTACCATTTCAGTTACATTATTCAACTTATGTATCTTTGAAAGGTAATCTACATGGGAGACTCTCTCTCTCTCTCTCTCCTCTCTCTCTCTCTCTCTCTCTCTCTCTCTCTCTCTCTCTCTCTCTCTCTCTCTCTCTCTCTCTCTCTCTCTCTCTCTCTCTCTCTCTCTCTCTCTCTCTCTCTCTCTCTCTCTCTCTCTCTCTCTCTTTCTCAAACAAAAGCAGCAGTACTGATAGCCCCAGCCCAGTCAGCTCCTCCAGTACTGAGCCTTTGTTCGGAAATGTAATCGCTCCACTGCAGACACACTTTATAAGGAAAAGATCAATTCTAATATCTACCAATCAGCTAGACAGAATGAAGACTCTTAAGTCATCTCACCAAATGGATATTGCTTCAAATGTTAATGACGAGATTTTATACTTTCACCTAGAGAGAAGGCATGGCAAGAGAGAGGGATGGATAGAGGGATATCAAGGGAGTAGGGATAAGGGAAATGGAGAGAGTGAGAAATTGGGGGAGAGATGTATAAATGGGGAGATAAACAGATATATAGAGATCTCTCAGAGGGTCCTATTAAATCAAAAAAGTCCATCCTATGCCTCCTGAGTCTGTCACCGCCCCCACATCTGTCGACCCCTGTGCATCTCCCAGGCCACATGTGGGGGCGGTAAGCACTCAAAACTCGGCCTACGTTTTGGATCTCCATGGAGATGAGGTGGGTGAGAGTGTGTGTGCTGCTGGGGAACACATAAACACCTGATCCAATACTAGCTCAATCCATTTGAATTCAGTCACTTTTTGACAGCATCCCCTTTGATTTAAACACAACTTTCCATACATGTTTCCTCATGGAAGAAGTGGTCAGAAAGTGACGTTTTGGACCTGAATGATAAAACATTCAAGAAATAAAAGGTGCTCAAAGTTGACCTATGTTGCATACCCCCCATACCATGACACATCCATGTCTTCATCACCGGAGAAGATTCATATCATTTACAAGATTACAAAAGCTTACAAACCAGTGTGAATACAAACATACACATACACACATATAATGCATTCACATACACATTACAGGGAATAGGGTAAACAGCTTTATCTGACTAGCAAATTCACTTTGCAATCAACTGACCTGAATTCCATCTGGCCTAGTAGCAGCTATAGTGTGTGTATAGTACACGTATCTCTACAGTGTGTGTGTGTGTGTGTGTGTGTGTGTGTGAGTGTGTGTGTGTGTGTGTGTGTGTGTGTGTGTGTGTGTGTGTGTGTGTGTGTGTGTGTGTGTGTGTGTGTGTGTGTGTGTGTGTGTGTGTGTGTGTGTGTGTGTGTGTGTGTGTGTGTGTGTGTGTGTGTGTGTGTGCGTGCGTAGTCTGTGTACGTATGCGTGTGTGTTTTGGACGAATCTCCAGAATCTGCTCAACAGGAAGAGAACACTTCCTGCTCTGAGAGAGCCTCAACAGAAAGGGACGTACCACCCTGGTCAAACACAAGTAACTACATTTTTTACTTAACAATTCTTCCAAATGCAATGAGGGACCAAATCAGAAGTCAACACAACACAGGATCATGTTATGTAGTTATTGAAACACTGGCCTCTGTAGATTGAAAGCAGCTGAAATCAGTCTGCCTCACAGTAAGGCTAACAGAACCAGTCGATAAGCAAACACACACACACACACACACACACACACACACACACACACACACACACACACACACACACACACACACACACAGACACACACACACACACACACACACACACACACACACACATACACACACACACACACACACACACACACACACACACACACACACACACACACACACACCCCTACCCTTGACCATCACACAGGAGAGGCCTCCATGTGCGTACTGAACACAGATACCATCCTACACACTGGTTGTTAAAAGAAGCAGTCGTGACTTGTTTCCTTAAGGCTGAGACAGTCAGTCAGAGATGGCTGGCCAGACAGCCTCAAGCTGAATGTATTTAGACTGCGAGAGAACCTACAGCCCTGCAGCTCAAACTGAAAAGCAGAAAAGCTCAATACACATAGTTGATAGAAGTAGCCATGATGCTAACCTCATCCCCAGGCATTGGCCATTAACATACGTACATAAAAACACACAGACACACAGAGACACCCCCCAAACACACATTCATCCCCCACACCATCACCGCCTATCCCCCCCACACACACATTCATCCCCCACACCATCACCCCCTCTCTCGCCCACACACACCATCACCCCCTATCCCGCCCGCCCACACACACACCATCACCCCCTATCCCGCCCACACACACACCATCACCCCGTATCCCGCCCACACACACACCATAACCACGTATCCCGCCCACACACACACCATCACCCCCTATCGCGCCCACACACACACCATCACCCCCTATCCCCCACACACACACACCATCACCCCCTATCCCGCCCACACACACCATCACCCCCTATCCCGCCCACACACACACCATCACCCCCTATCCCGCCCACACACAACATCACCCCCTATCCCGCCCACACACACCATCAACCCCTATCCCCCCCCACACACACACCATCACCCCCTATCCCCCACACACACACCATCACCCCCTATCCCCCACACACACACACCATCACCCCCTCTCCCCCCCAACACACCATAACCCCCTATCCCCCACACACACACCATCACCCCCTATCCCCCCCACACACACCATCACCCCCTATCCCCCACACACACACACCATCACCCCCTATCCCCCCCACACACACCATCACCCCCTATCCCCCACACCATCACCATCACCCCCTATCCCCCACACCATCACCATCACCCCCTATCCCACACACCATCACCCCCTATCCCCCCCACACACACACACCATCACCCCCTATCCCCCCCACACACACCATCACCCCCTATCCCCCACACCATCACCATCACCCCCTATCCCACACACCATCACCCCCTATCCCCCACACCATCACCATCACCCCCTATCCCACACACCATCACCCCCTATCCCGCCCCACACACACACCATCACCCCCTATCCCCCCACACACACCATCACCCCCTATCCCCCCCCACACACCATCACCCCCTATCCCGCCCACACACACACCATCACCCCCTATCCCCCCACACACACTATCACCCCCTATCCCCCCCACACACATCATCACCCCCTATCCCGCCCACACACACCATCAGCCCCTATCCCCCACACCATCACCATCACCCCCTATCCCACACACCATAAACCCCCTATATACCCCCCACACACACCATCACCCCCTATCCCCCACACCATCACCATCACCCCCTATCCCACACACCATCACCCTCTATCCCGCCCACACACACCATCACCCCCTATCCCCCCCCACACACACACCATCACCCCTTATCCCGCCCACACACACCATCACCCCTATCCCGCCCACACACACACCATCACCCCCTATCCCGCCTGCCCGCCCACCCACACACCATCACCCCCTATCCCCCCCACACACACACCATCACCCCCTATCCCGCCCACACACACCATCACCCCCTATCCCGCCCACACACACACCATCACCCACTATCCCGCCCACACACACCATCACCCCCTATCCCGCCCACACACACCATCACCCCCTATCCCCCCACACACACACCATCACACCCTATCCCCCCCACACACACCATCACCCCCTATCCCCCACACACACACCATCACCCCCTATCCCCCCCACACACACACCATCACCACCTATCCCCCACACCATCACCCCCTATCCCCCACACCATCACCATCACCCCCTATCCCCCACACCATCACCCCCTATCCCGCCCACACACACCATCACCCCCTATCCCCCCCACACACACACCATCACACCCTATCCCCCCCACACACACCATCACCCCCTATCCCCCACACACACACCATCACCCCCTATCCCGCCCACACACACCATCACCCTCTATCCCGCCCACACACACCATCACCCCCTATCCCCCCCACACACACACCATCACACCCTATCCCCGACACACACACCATCACCCCCTATCCCCCACACACACACCATCACCCCCTATCCCCCCCACACACACACCATCACCACCTATCCCCCACACCATCACCCCCTATCCCCCACACCATCACCATCACCGACTATCCCACACACCATCACCCCCTATCCCCCCCCCACACACACCATCACCCCCTATCCCCCCCACACACCATCACCCCCTATCCCGCCCACACACACCATCACCCCCTATCCCCCCCACACACACCATCACCCCCTATCCCGCCCACACACACCATCACCCCCTATCCCCCACACCATCACCATCACCCCCTATCCCACACACCATCACCCCCTATCCCGCCCACACACACACCATCACCCCCTATCCCCCCACACACACTATCACCCCCTATCCCCCCCACACACATCATCACCCCCTATCCCGCCCACACACACCATCAGCCCCTATCCCCCACACAATCACCATCACCCCCTATCCCACACACCATCACCCTCTATCCCGCCCACATACACCATCACCCCTATCCCGCCCACACACACACCATCACCCCCTATCCCCCCACACACACACCATCACCCCCTATCCCCCCCACACACACACCATCACCCCCTATCCCGCCCACACACACCATCACCCCCTATCCCGCCCACACACACACCATCACCCCCTATCCCGCCCACACACACCATCACCCCCTATCCCGCCCACACACACCATCACCCCCATCCCCCCCACACACACACCATCACACCCTATCCCCCCCACACACACCATCACCCCCTATCCCCCCCACACACACCATCACCCCCTATCCCCCCCACACACACACCATCACCCCTTATCCCCCACACCATCACCCCCTATCCCGCCCACACACACCATCACACCCTATCCCCCCCACACACACACCATCACACCCTATCCCCCCCACACACACCATCACCCCCTATCCCCCACACACACACCATCACCCCCTATCCCGCCCACACACACCATCACCCCCTATCCCGCCCACACACACCATCACCCCCTATCCCCCCCACACACACACCATTACACCCTATCCCCCCCACACACACCATCCCACCCTATCCCCCACACACACACCATCACCCCCTATCCCCCCCACACACACACCATCACCACCTATCCCCCACACCATCACCCCCTATCCACCCCACACCATCACCATCACCCCCTATCCCACACACCATCACCCTCTATCCCGCCCACACACCCCATCACCCCCTATCCCCCCCCACACACACACCATCACCCCCTATCCCGCCCGCCCACACACACCATCACCCCTATCCCGCCCACACACACACCATCACCCCCTATCCCGCCTGCCCGCCCGCCCACCCACACACCATCACCCCCTATCCCCCCCACACACACACCATCACCCCCTATCCCCCCCACACACACCATCACCCCCTATCCCCCACACCATTACCATCACCCCCTATCCCACACACCATCACCCCCTATCCCCCACACCATCCCCATCACCCCCTATCCCACACACCATCACCCCCTATCCCGCCCACACACACACCATCACCCCCTATCCCGCCCACACACACCATCAGCCCCTATCCCCCACACCATCACCATCACCCCCTATCCCGCCCACACACACCATCACCCCCTATCCCGCCCACACACACACCATCACCCCTTATCCCCCCACACACACTATCACCCCCTATCCCCCCCACACACATCATCACCCCCTATCCCGCCCACACACACCATCAGCCCCTATCCCCCACACCATCACCATCACCCCCTATCCCGCCCACACACACCATCACCCCCTATCCCGCCCACACACACACCATCACCCCCTATCCCGCCCACACACACCATCACCCCCTATCCCGCCCACACACACCATCACCCCCTATCCCGCCCACACACACACCATCACCCCCTATCCCCCCACACACACTATCAACCCCTATCCGCCCCACACACATCATCACCCCTTTTCCCGCCCACACACACCATCAGCCCCTATCCCCCACACCATCACCATCACCCCCTATCCCGCCCACACACACCATCACCCCCTATCCCGCCCACACACACACCATCACCACCTATCCCGCCCACACACACCATCACCCCCTATCCCGCCCACACACACCATCACCCCCTATCCCCCCCACACACACACCATCACACCCTATCCCCCCCACACACACCATCACCCCCTATCCCCCACACACACACCATCACCCCCTATACCCCCCACACACACCATCACCCCCTATCCCCCACACCATCACCATCACCCCCTATCCCACACACCATCACCCTCTATCCCGCCCACACACACCATCACCCCCTATCCCCCCCACACACACACCATCACCCCCTATCCCGCCCACACACACCATCACCCCTATCCCGCCCACACACACCATCACCCCTATCCCGCCCACACACACACCATCACCCCCTATCCCCCACACCATCACCATCACCCCCTATCCCACACACCATCACCCCCTATCCCGCCCACACACACACCATCACCCCCTATCCCCCCACACACACTATCACCCCCTATCCCCCCCACACACATCATCACCCCCTATCCCGCCCACACACACCATCAGCCCCTATCCCCCACACCATCACCATCACCCCCTATCCCACACACCATCACCCCCTATACCCCCCACACACACCATCACCCCCTATCCCCCACACCATCACCATCACCCCCTATCCCACACACCATCACCCTCTATCCCGCCCACATACACCATCACCCCCTATCCCCCCCCACACACACACCATCACCCCCTATCCCGCCCACACACACCATCACCCCTATCCCGCCCACACACACACCATCACCCCCTATCCCCCCTGCCCGCCCACCCACACACCATCACCCTCTATCCCGCCCACATACACCATCACCCCCTATCCCCCCCCACACACACACCATCACCCCCTATCCCGCCCACACACACCATCACCCCCTATCCCGCCCACACACACACCATCACCCCCTATCCCGCCCGCCCACACACACCATCACCCCCTATCCCGCCCACACACACCATCACCCCCATCCCCCCCACACACACACCATCACACCCTATCCCCCCCACACACACCATCACCCCCTATCCCCCACACACACACCATCACCCCCTATCCCACCCACACACACACCATCACCCCTTATCCCCCACACCATCACCCCCTATCCCGCCCACACACACCATCACACCCTATCCCCCCCACACACACACCATCACACCCTATCCCCCCCACACACACCATCACCCCCTATCCCCCACACACACACCATCACCCCCTATCCCGCCCACACACACCATCACCCCCTATCCCGCCCACACACACCATCACCCCCTATCCCCCCCACACACACACCAATACACCCTATCCCCCCCCACACACCATCCCCCCCTATCCCCCACACACACACCATCACCCCCTATCCCCCCCACACACACACCATCACCACCTATCCCCCACACCATCACCCCCTATCCACCCCACACCATCACCATCACCCCCTATCCCACACACCATCACCCTCTATCCCGCCCACACACACCATCACCCCCTATCCCCCCCCACACACACACCATCACCCCCTATCCCGCCCACACACACCATCACCCCTATCCCGCCCACACACACACCATCACCCCCTATCCCGCCTGCCCGCCCGCCCACCCACACACCATCACCCCCTATCCCCCCCACACACACACCATCACCCCCTATCCCCCCCACACACACCATCACCCCCTATCCCCCACACCATCACCATCACCCCCTATCCCACACACCATCACCCCCTATCCCCCACACCATCACCATCACCCCCTATCCCACACACCATCACCCCCTATCCCGCCCACACACACACCATCACCCCCTATCCCGCCCACACACACCATCAGCCCCTATCCCCCACACCATCACCATCACCCCCTATCCCGCCCACACACACCATCACCCCTTATCCCCCCACACACACTATCACCCCCTATCCCCCAAACACACATCATCACCCCCTATCCCGCCCACACACACCATCAGCCCCTATCCCCCACACCATCACCATCACCCCCTATCCCGTCCACACACACCATCACCCCCTATCCCGCCCACACACACACCATCACCCCCTATCCCGCCCACACACACCATCACCCCTATCCCGCCCACACACACCATCACCCCCTATCCCGCCCACACACACACCATCACCCCCTATCCCCCCACACACACTATCCCCCCCTATCCCCCCCACACACATCATCACCCCTTTTCCCGCCCACACACACAATCAGCCCCTATCCCCCACACCATCACCATCACCCCCTATCCCGCCCACACACACCATCACCCCCTATCCCGCCCACACACACACCATCACCCCCTATCCCGCCCACACACACCATCACCCCCTATCCCGCCCACACACACCATCACCCCCTATCCCCCCCACACACACACCATCACACCCTATCCCCCCCACACACACCATCACCCCCTATCCCCCACACACACACCATCACCCCCTATACCCCCCACACACACCATCACCCCCTATCCCCCACACCATCACCATCACCCCCTATCCCACACACCATCACCCTCTATCCCGCCCACACACACCATCACCCCCTATCCCCCCCACACACACACCATCACCCCCTATCCCGCCCACACACACCATCACCCCTATCCCGCCCACACACACCATCACCCCTATCCCGCCCACACACACACCATCACCACCTATCCCGCCTGCCCGCCCACCCACACACCATCACCCCCTATCCCCCCCACACACACACCATCACCCCCTATCCCGCCCACACACACCATCACCCCCCTATCCCGCCCACACACACACCATCACCCCCTATCCCGCCCACACACACCATCACCCCCTATCCCGCCCACACACACCATCACCCCCTATCCCCCCCACACACACACCATCACACCCTATCCCCCCCACACACACCATCACCCCCTATCCCCCACACACACACCATCACCCCCTATCCCCCCAACACACACCATCACCCCCTATCCCCCACACCATCACCCCCTATCCACCCCCCACACACACACACCATCACCCCCTATCCCGCCCACACACACCATCACCCCTATCCCGCCCACACACACCATCACCCCTATCCTGCCCACACACACACCATCACCACCTATCCCGCCTGCCCGCCCACCCACACACCATCACCCCCTATCCCCCCCACACACAAACCATCACCCCCAATCCCGCCCACACACACCATCACCCCCTATCCCGCCCACACACACACCATCACCCCCTATCCCGCCCACACACACCATCACCCCCTATCCCGCCCACACACACCATCACCCCCTATCTCCCCCACACACACACCATCACCCCCTATCCCCCCCACTCATACCATCACCCCCTATCCCCCACACCATCACCATCACCCCCTATCCCACACACCATCACCCCCTATCCCACACACCATCACCCCCTATCACCCACACCATCACCATCACCCCCTATCCCACACAACATCACCCCCTATCCCGCCCACACACACACCATCACCCCCTATCCCCCACACACACACCATCACCCCCTATCCCGCCCACCCACACACACCATCACCCCCTATCCCGCCCACACACACACCATCACCCCCTATCCCCCCCAAACACACCATCACCCCCTATCCCGCCCACACACACCATCACCCCCTATCCCCCCCACACACACACCATCACCCCCTATCCCCCCCAAACACACCATCACCCCCTATCCCGCCCACACACACCATCACCCCCTATCCCCCCCACACACACACCATCACCCCTATCCCTCCCACACACACCATCACCCCCTATCCCGACCACACACACCATCACCCCCTATCCCACACACCATCACCCCCTATCCCCCACACCATCACCATCACCCCCTATCCCACACACCATCACCCCTATCACGCCAACACACACACCATCACCCCCTATCCCCCCCACACACACCATCACCATCACCCCCTATCCCACACACCATCACCCCCTATCCCGCCCACACACACCATCACCCCCTATCCCCCACACCATCACCATCACCCCCTATCCCCCCCACACACACCATCACCCCCTATCCCTCCCACACACACCATCACCCCCTATCCCCCACACCATCACCATCACCCCCTATCCCCCCACACACACCATCACCCCCTATCCCCCCCACACACAATCCATCACCCCCTATCCCGTCCACACACACACCATCACCCCCTATCCCGTCCACACACACCATCACCCCCTATCGCACACACCATCACCCCCTATCCCCCACACCATCACCATCATCCCCTATCCCACACACCATCACCCCCTATCCCGCCCACACACACACCATCACCCCCTATCCCCCCACACACCATCACCATCACTCCCTATCCCACACACCATCACCCCCTATCCCGCCCACACACACCATCACCCCCTATCCCACACACCATCACCCCCTATCCCCCCCAAACACACCATCACCCCCTATCCCGCCCACACACACCATCACTCCCTATCCCACACACCATCACCCCCTATCCCCCCCAAACACACCATCAACCCCCTATCCCCCCCACACACACACCATCACCCCCTATCCCCCCACACACACCATCAACCCCTATCCCCCCCACACACACCATCACCCCCTATCCCCCCCACACACACCAGCGCCCCTATCCCCCCCAACACACCATCACCCCCTATTCCCCCCACACACACCATCACCCCCTATCCCGACCACACACACCATCACCCCCTATCCCACACACCATCACCCCCTATCCCCCACACCATCACCATCACCCCCTATCCCACACACCATCACCCCTATCCCGCCAACACACACACCATCACCCCCTATCCCCCCCACACACACCATCACCATCACCCCCTATCCCACACACCATCACCCCCTATCCCGCCCACACACACCATCACCCCCTATCCCCCACACCATCACCATCACCCCCTATCCCCCCCACACACACCATCACCCCCTATCCCTCCCACACACACCATCACCCCCTATCCCCCACACCATCACCATCACCCCCTATCCCCCCACACACACCATCACCCCCTATCCCCCCCACACACAATCCATCACCCCCTATCCCGCCCACACACACACCATCACCCCCTATCCCCCCCAAACACACCATCACCCCTTATCCCGCCCACACACACCATCACCCCCTATCCCCCCCACACACAATCCATCACCCCCTATCCCGTCCACACACACCATCACCCCCTATCCCGTCCACACACACCATCACCCCCTATCGCACACACCATCACCCCCTATCCCCCACACCATCACCATCATCCCCTATCCCACACACCATCACCCCCTATCCCGCCCACACACACACCATCACCCCCTATCCCCCCACACACCATCACCATCACCCCCTATCCCACACACCATCACCCCCTATCCCGCCCACACACACCATCACCCCCTATCCCACACACCATCACCCCCTATCCCCCCCAAACACACCATCACCCCCTATCCCGCCCACACACACCATCACCCCCTATCCCACCCACACATACCATCACCCCCTATCCCGCCCGCCCACACACACACCATCACCCCCTATCCCCCCCACACACACCATCACCCCCTATCCCGCCCACACACACCATCACCCCCTATCCCGCCCACACACACACCATCACCCCCTATCCCCCCCACACACACCATCACCCCCTATCCCACACACCATCACCCCCTATCCCCCCCAAACACACCATCACCCCCTATCCCCCCCACACACACCATCACCATCACCCCCTATCCCACACACCATCACCCCCTATCCCGCCCACACACACCATCACCCCCTATCCCACACACCATCACCCCCTATCCCCCCCAAACACACCATCAACCCCCTATCCCCCCCACACACACACCATCACCCCCTATCCCCCCACACACACCATCAACCCCTATCCCCCCCACACACACCATCACCCCCTATCCCCCCCACACACACCAGCGCCCCTATCCCCCCCAACACACCATCACCCCCTATTCCCCCCACACACACCATCAGCCCCTATCCCGCCCACACACACACCATCACCCCCTATCCCCCACAGACACACCATCACCCCCTATCCCCCCCACACACACCATCACCCCCTATCCCCCCCCACACACACCATCACCCCCTATCCTCCCCCCCCACACACACACCATCACCCCTATCCCCCCACACACACCATCACCCCCTATCCCGCCCACACACACACCATCACCCCCTATCCCCCACACCATCACCATCACCCCCTATCCCACACACCATCACCCCCTATCCCCCCCACCCATACACCATCACCCCCTATCCCCCCCACACACACCATCACCCCCTATCCCCCACACCATCACCATCACCCCCTATCCCACACACCATCACCCCCTATCCCACACACCATCACCCCCTATCCCCCACACCATCACCATCACCCCCTATCCCACACACCATCACCCCCTATCCCGCCCACACACACACCATCACCCCCTATCCCCCCACACACACCATCACCCCCTATCCCCCCCACACACACCATCACCCCCTATCCCGCCCACACACACCATCACCCCCTATCCCCCCACACACACCATCACCCCCCTATCCCCCCCACACACACCATCACCCCCTATCCCGCCCACACACACCATCACCCGCTATCCCCCACACCATCACCATCACCCCCTATCCCACACACCATCACCCCCTATCCCGCCCACACACACACCATCACCCCCTATCCCCCCCACACACACCATCACCCCCTATCCCCCCCACACACACCATCACCCCCTATCCCGCCCACACACACCATCAGCCCCTATCCCACACACCATCACCCCCTATCCCCCACACCATCACCCCTTATACCCCCCACACACACCATCACCCCCTATCCCCCACACCATCACCATCACCCCCTATCCCACACACCATCACCCCCTATCCCACACACCATCACCCCCTATCCCCCACACCATCACCATCACCCCCTATCCCCCCCACACACACCATCACCCCCTATCCCGCCCACACACACCATCACCCCCTATCCCGCCCACACACACACCATCACCCCCTATCCCCCACACACACACCATTACCCCCTATCCCACCCACACACACCATCACCCCCTATCCCCCCCACACACACACCATCACCCCCTATCCCCCCCAACACACCATAACCCCTATCCCCCACACACACACACCATCACCCCCTATCCCCCACACACACCATCACCCCCTATTCCCCCCACACACACCATCACCCCCTATCCCGCCCACACACACCATCACCCCCTATCCCCCCCCACACACACACCATCACCCCCTATCCCGCCCGCCCGCCCACACACACCATCACCCCCTATCCCGCCAACACACACACCATCACCCCCTATCCCGCCCGCCCACACACACACCATCACCCCCTATCCCCCCCAAACACACCATCACCCCCTATTTCCCCCCACACACCATCACCCCCTATCCCGCCCACACACACACCATCACCCCCTATCCCCCCCAAACACACCATCACCCCCTATCCCGCCCACACACACCATCACCCCCTATCCCCCCCAGACACACACACCATCACCCCCTATCCCCCCACACACACCATCACCCCCTATCCCGCCCACACACACCATCACCCCCTATCCCCCCCAAACACACCATCACCCCCTATCCCGCCCACACACACACCATCACCCCCTATCCCCCCCACACACACCATCACCATCACCCCCTATCCCACACACCATCACCCCCTATCCCGCCCACACACACCATCACCCCCTATCCCACACACCATCACCCCCTATCCCCCCCAAACACACCATCACCCCCTATCCCGCCCACACACACCATCACCCCCTATCCCGCCCACACACACCATCACCCCCTATCCCCCCCACACACACCATCACCCCCTATCCCGCCCACACACACCATCACCCCCTATCCCACACACCATCACCCCCTATCCCCCACACCCTCACCATCACCCCCTATCCCACACACCATCACCCCCTATCCCCCCACACACACCATCACCCCCTATCCCCCACACCATCACCCCCTATCCCCCACACCATCACCCCCTATCCCACACACCATCACCCCCTATCCCGCCCGCCCACACACACCATCACCCCCTATCCCGCCCACACACACACCATCACCCCCTATCCCCCACACACACCATCACCCCCTATCCCCCCCACACACACACCATCACCCCCTATCCCCCACACACACACCATCACCCCCTATCCCGCCCGCCCACACACACCATCACCCCCTATCCCCCCCACACACACACCATCACCCCTATCCCGCCCACACACACCATCACCCCCTATCCCCCCCACACACACACCATCACCCCCTATCCCGCCCACACAAACCATCACCCCCTATCCCGCCCACACACACACCATCACCCCCTATCCCGCCCACACACACACCATCACCCCCTATCTCCCCCAAACACACCATCACCCCCTATCCCCCCACACACACCATCACCCCCTATCCCGCCCCCACACACACCATCACCCCCTATCCCCCCCCACACACCATCACCCCCTATCCCGCCCACACACACCATCACCCCCTATCCCACCACACACACCATCACCCCCTATCCCACACACCATCACCCCCTATCCCCCCCACACACACCAGCGCCCCCTATCCCCCCCACACACACCATCAGCCCCTATCCCGCCCACACACACACCGTCACCCCCTATCCCCCACACCATCACCCCCTATCCCGCCCGCCCACACACACACCATCACCCCCTATCCCGCCCACACACACACCATCACCCCCTATCCCCCACACCATCACCCCCTATTCCACACACCATCACCCCATATCCCGCCCACACACACACCATCACCCCCTATCCCCCACACCATCACCCCCTATCCCTTCACACCATCACCCCCTATCCCCCCCACACACACCAGCGCCCCCTATCCCCCCACACACACACCATCACCCCCTATCCCCCCCACACACACCATCACCCCCTATCCCCCACACCATCACCCCCTATCCCCCCACACACACCATCACCCCCTATCCCCCCCACACACACCATCACCCCCTGCCGCCCACACACACACCATCACCCCCTATCCCCCACACACACACCATCACCCCCTATCCCCCCCAAACACACCATCACCCCCTATCCCCCCCACACACCATCACCCCCTATCCCGCCCACACACACACACCGTCACCCCCTATCCCCCACACCATCACACCCTATCCCGCCCACACACACACCATCACCCCCTATCCCGCCCACACACACACCATCACCCCCTATCCCCCACACCATCACCCCCTATCCCACACACCATCACCCCCTATCCCCCCCACACACACCATCACCCCCTATCCCCCCCACACACACCATCACCCCCTATCCCCACACCATCACCATCACCCCTATCCCACACACCATCACCCCCTATCCCCCACACCATCACCATCACCCCCTATCCCACACACCATCACCCCCTATCCCACACACACACACACACACCATCACCCCCTATCCCCCCACACACACCATCACCCCCTATCCCACACACCATCACCCCCTATCCCACACACACACACCATCACCCCCTATCCCACACACACACACCATCACCTCCTATCCCACACACACACACTCCATCACCCCCTATCCCACACACACACACACCATCACCTCCTATCCCACACACACACACCATCACCCCCTATCCCACCCCCACACACACCATCACCTCCTATCCCACACACACACACACCATCACCTCCTATCCCACACACACACACACACCATCACCTCCTATCCCACACACACACACCATCACCTCCTATCCCACACACACACACACCATCACCCCCTATCCCCCACACCATCACCTCCTATCCCCCACACCATCACCCCCTATACCACACACCATCACCCCCTATCCCCCACACACACACCATCACCCCCATCCCCCACACCATCACCCCCTATCCCCCACACACACACCATCACCCCCATCCCACACACCATCACCCCCATCCCCCACACCATCACCACCTATCCCCCACACACACACACCATCACCCCCTATCCCCCACACACACACACCATCACCCCCTATCCCCCACACCATCACCCCCTATCCCCCCCACACACACCATCACCTTCTATCCCCCTATCCCCCACACACACACCATCACCCCCTATCCCCCACACACACACCATCACCCCCTATCCCCCCCCACACACACCATCACCCCCTATCCCCCACACACACACCATCACCACCTATCCCCCACACACACACCATCACCCCCTATCCCCCACACACACACCATCACCCCCTATCCCCCCCCACACACACCATCACCCCTATCCCCCACACCATCACCCCCTATCCCCCACACACACCATCTCTCCCACTCAGAGAGAGTTGATATGTGTTTCTATTAGCATACTGTACCTACTAACCAACACACCTCCAGTGTAGTTACAGTAAAAGTCTAGTGACAGCAGTAATGTCTTTAATTAGCCCAACATGGAGGATCCTCTTCAGTGTTTGACAAAAACACTACAAGCCAGAGATTTATACCGTCAGTTGCAGTTTTTATTGCTCTTATTGAGTTAGGTAATGCCACATTCAAGATGCTATGCTGCCCTTTATAAAGTATACTGCTTCAGTCTCCCTAAGGCAGGCTCACACATGCATGCACACACAGAACACACACAGAACACAGAACACACACACAGAACACAGAACACACACACAGAACACACACACAGAACACAGAACACACACACAGAACACAGAATACACACAGAACACAGAACACACACACAGAACACAGAACACAGAACACACACACAGAACACAGAACACACACACAGAACACACACACAGAACACAGAACACAGAACACACACACAGACCCATGTCTCTTCCCAGGTGACAGTATAATACAGTATGTCCTCTATGTAACGCGGTGAGATAATGCAAACCGCTTAGCACTGTTAACGTATGCCAGAAAAAGGCACAGTGGTTTAGAGGGTTTGGACTGATGGACAGAAAGAAAGAGAGAGAGAGAGAGAGAGAGAGTGATAAATAGAGAGAGAAAAGAAACAGAAAAAAGAGAGATAGACAGACAGAAATAAAGAGACAGAGAGAGGCTGTTCAAGGCTGGATCAATCCCCCCTCTCTCTCTCTGTGAGGTCAGGCCATACAGTCCCCATGCAGGGTCCCGATCAATAGGAGCTCATATTCAGGCTTACCTTGAGACTTCAGTGGCATTCAATCTGCTGCCTCTGGCCTGGGCTGCAACACTGTCTGTCCTCACTGACACTCACACACACAGCCAGGCCATGGATCATGCTGCTGCTTTAGAGGCCTGCATGGGAGAGAGAGACACATCGGTTGTGGTGAGGGGGAGCACTAGAAGGTATATCATTATCTTACTGTCACACTCACACATACACACCCGCACCAGCACAGCACAGCACACCAGCACAGCACAGCACAGCACAGCACAGCACAGCACAGCACAGCACAGCACAGCGGTAGCACTTTGATTAGCAGGTAAACCCTGATTGCAACTTCACTCTCTCAAGCAGCAGACAGACTGCAGTTCTGTGAATGAACTGGGACTCATAAGATATTAATGTGCTGAACTTGTCTCCAACACAAACGCATAGATGAATGACAAAACCCCCCTGATCCCTCAGTAACCCTGTTCACCAGAGAGTGTGAGCAGAGAGAACAGAGACTGAGGTGTTCAGGTAAGGAGAGATTGAATGGTGACTGAACTCTGTGTCCAGCTAGTTAATGTAACTACATTGTCAATGCTTTTACCACAAAAACACATACAGATGTATGTGTAATGACAGGATTATAGCACAATTGATGTCAATGAGATACAGCAGATATGAGCCTACACCGCCCCTCAATTCCTCTGTCTCCCTATTCATTACTGAAACCAACATCAGTATCTGTCTCCCTATTCATTACTGAAACCAACATCAGTATCTGTCTCCCTATTCATTACTGAAACCAACATCAGTATCTGTCTCCCTATTCATTACTGAAACCAACATCAGTATCTGTCTCCCTATTCATTACTGAAACCAACATCAGCATATGTCTCCCTATTCATTACTGAAACCAACATCAGTATCTGTCTCCCTATTCATTACTGAAACCAACATCAGCATCTGTCTCCCTATTCATTACTGAAACCAACATCAGTATCTGTCTCCCTATTCATTACTGAAACCAACATCAGTATCTGTCTCCCTATTCATTACTGAAACCAACATCAGCATATGTCTCCCTATTCATTACTGAAACCAACATCAGTATCTGTCTCCCTATTCATTACTGAAACCAACATCAGCATCTGTCTCCCTATTCATTACTGAAACCAACATCAGTATCTGTCTCCCTATTCATTACTGAAACCAACATCAGTATCTGTCTCCCTATTCATTACTGAAACCGACATCAGTATCTGTCTCCCTATTCATTACTGAAACCAACATCAGTATCTGTCTCCCTATTCATTACTGAAACCAACATCAGTATCTGTCTCCCTATTCATTACTGAAACCAACATCAGTATCTGTCTCCCTATTCATTACTGAAACCAACATCAGTATCTGTCTCCCTATTCATTACTGAAACCGACATCAGTATCTGTCTCCCTATTCATTACTGAAACCAACATCAGTATCTGTCTCCCTATTCATTACTGAAACCAACATCAGTATCTGTCTCCCTATTCATTACTGAAACCAACATCAGTATCTGTCTCCCTATTCATTACTGAAACCAACATCAGTATCTGTCTCCCTATTCATTACTGAAACCAACATCAGTATCTGTCTCCCTATTCATTACTGAAACCAACATCAGCATCTGTCTCCCTATTCATTACTGAAACCAACATCAGCATCTGTCTCCCTATTCATTACTGAAACCAACATCAGTATCTGTCTCCCTATTCATTACTGAAACCAACATCAGTATCTGTCTCCCTATTCATTACTGAAACCAACATCAGTATCTGTCTCCCTATTCATTACTGAAACCGACATCAGTATCTGTCTCCCTATTCATTACTGAAACCAACATCAGTATCTGTCTCCCTATTCATTACTGAAACCAACATCAGTATCTGTCTCCCTATTCATTACTGAAACCGACATCAGTATCTGTCTCCTTATTCATTACTGAAACCAACATCAGTATCTGTCTCCCTATTCATTACTGAAACCGACATCAGTATCTGTCTCCCTATTCATTACTGAAACCAACATCAGTATCTGTCTCCCTATTCATTACTGAAACCAACATCAGTATCTGTCTCCCTATTCATTACTGAAACCAACATCAGCATCTGTCTCCCTATTCATTACTGAAACCAACATCAGTATCTGTCTCCCTATTCATTACTGAAACCAACATCAGTATCTGTCTCCCTATTCATTACTGAAACCAACATCAGTATCTGTCTCCCTATTCATTACTGAAACCAACATCAGTATCTGTCTCCCTATTCATTACTGAAACCAACATCAGTATCTGTCTCCCTATTCATTACTGAAACCAACATCAGTATCTGTCTCCCTATTCATTACTGAAACCAACATCAGTATCTGTCTCCCTATTCATTACTGAAACCAACATCAGTATCTGTCTCCCTATTCATTACTGAAACCAACATCAGTATCTGTCTCCCTATTCATTACTGAAACCAACATCAGTATCTGTCTCCCTATTCATTACTGAAACCAACATCAGTATCTGTCTCCCTATTCATTACTGAAACCAACATCAGCATCTGTCTCCCTATTCATTACTGAAACCAACATCAGCATCTCTCTCCCTATTCATTACTGAAACCAACATCAGTATCTGTCTCCCTATTCATTACTGAAACCAACATCAGTATCTGTCTCCCTATTCATTACTGAAACCAACATCAGTATCTGTCTCCCTATTCATTACTGAAACCAACATCAGTATCTGTCTCCCTATTCATTACTGAAACCAACATCAGTATCTGTCTCCCTATTCATTACTGAAACCAACATCAGTATCTGTCTCCCTATTCATTACTGAAACCAACATCAGTATCTGTCTCCCTATTCATTACTGAAACCAACATCAGTATGAAGAATCCTATAGAATGAGATATTTGCACCTCAAATTGTCCATGTCTGGCTCAGTTTCAGAAGGAACAGAAGGGCCTATACCTAGCTGATTCATCGTCGTATCTCTGTGATATCTAGCCAATAATTGTTTATAATATTACTAAATGGAGACCTGCGATCACTGCTTCACAGCTCAGAGCCTATAGACAACGACCCCTAGGCTATGTCTGCTTCCTGCAAATGATATGTCTGTTAATAGCAAGAAACCATGACATAAACACTGTAGCATAAACAAAGACATGCGGATACATATGCAGATACACAGGCTAGGATATACGCTACTGTATGTGCAACGTTACAGCCTAGGCTACAAAATCCTACCGCTCCCATTTCAGATGGTTTTAATTTATCAGCACCGTTACATTGTAACATTGTAGGTTAACCTCTGTAGCGGACATTATAAACAGGTC
>NC_138293.1:80862500-80880000 GCF_965601325.2 Salmo salar | reverse complement strand
TCACTCACAAACAAACATGGGGGAACAGAGGGTTAAATAATGAACAAGTATTTGGGGGAATTAAACCAGGTGTGTAAGACAAGGACAAAACAAATGGAAAATGAAAAGTGGATCGGCGATGGCTAAAAGGCCGGTGAGGTCGACCGCCGAAAGCAGCCTGAACAAGGAGAGGGACCGACTTCGGCGGAAGTCGTGAGACGTTTCCTTTCCAGGCCCAGTTCACCAGGTGTAGAAGACGGGCCAGGGAGAGATGTGCTGGAATCAAAGGGCCTTCTCACCTCCTCACATAAGTATGTAGTCAGACAGCGGAGCAAAACTGCTGTGCCGAGCTTCAAAGAGGAGCAAGCACTGAGAGATGGGAGAGGGTGAGAGGCGTGGAATCATAGAATGCACTCAGGAGAAGTAAAGGTGTGTGTGTGTGTGTGTGTGTGTGTGTGTGTGTGTGTGTGTGTGTGTGTGTGTGTGTCAGTAGGACTCCATCCACCCTTACAGAACTATGTCCATTTTGTTTTGATGTCGGAAGTGAAGTATTTAAGTTATTCTAACTGAAGCCTGTTTACCAGCCTCAAATGAGCCAGTTCCCTGAACGAGCCCTTAGTCCTATGCTCTCTGCAGGGGTTCTCATGTTTTTCCTAACCAACATTTTAATTGATATCCTGCAGCTGTTGATTGGACATCTGAATAAATAACCTGATGCTCCTAGTGTCAATCAAGAGCTGTTTCAAAGACCTGACCAAGACCCCCTGGGCTCTCGCCTTCTCTTTCTATCTGTCTTTCTCTCCCCGTGGCCTTCTCTCTTTCTCTATTATTTACTCGCTTCTCTCTCCTCCAAATGTCCCTCCAAGTTCTCTCATATTATTTTTCTCTCACTTGTACCCCTAGTACCCTTTGTGACCTCTGAAAGAGAGAGAAAGAGCGAGAGAGAGAGAGGAGGGAGAGAAAGAGAGAGAGAGAAAGAGAGAAAAAGAGAGAGGGAGAGGAGAGAGGGAGAAAGAAAGAAAGAAAGAAAGATAGAGGGGGTGTCTGGAGGCTCAATAGCCCCTCTGTCCCTCTCTCTACCATGGGGGCCTCCATGCTGGGGGCAGGCTTTTTCATCCACACAGACTCCAACGCATAAAGCCCCTCTAGACCACCATCACAACCTGAAACTCCCTCCCCAATCCCCTCTAACCCCCTCTACCTCCTAACCCCCTGGCCCTGGTCCATGGGAACTCACAACCTGCAGCATAATCTCACTCTGGCCCCAGAGCAGCTTTCTCCAAACAAATTCTGTGGAGTTTTAATACCCACTGCTCCACAAGTGGGTCCTCTTGGCTAGATGCTAGGTCTACTATAACCAACTTGGCCCTCTGCCTTCTTTTCCCTTTTTCACTCTCTTTTTCTCGAACAAAAGAGGGGGATTCTCCTTCTAATTGGTTTGGATATTGAAAGCCGATGGGAGGTGGTCGGTGTAAATGAGACGGAGGCCCCAGGGTCAGCGGGGGACTGTTAGTCCGGCTCTGCCCGCCCAGGGTGGGAGGTAGCTGGGATAAAGGCGCTGGCAGGGCAGCCTCCTCTCTGGAACTCTGGAGCAGGGCTGGAGGATCAGAGGCAGGCAGGGGAGATCTTGTTGAAGCCCCGTCTTTACAACGCCGGCCAACAGGATTTAGGGAATGTTGGAGGAGCCTGTTCTACACCTCTGCAGGAGTTCCAATCTCCACACATGGGAACCAAGTCTGCTGCTCCTCAGAACCAGGGTCGTATTCATTAGGGCACACCGTAGCAAAACGAAGAACAAGTTCAGATAAAGTCCCTGACATTTATTTTCTTTGTTTGGTGCCTATTGAATACGACCCAGGATTCTCACGCTGAACACTGGAGAAATGGCTGCCAAACCTTTCAGTTATTCACTAGCTGGCGGTGCTTTATGTAGAGACTAGGCAGACTAACTGTGTACTGTACTGACTCTTTTCCAAGCCAACCCCAGCCTGAACAATCCCACCACTGTAACTGATTGTTCCTATGTGAGAGGAGATGTGCCCACAGTTTGTGATGCCGAGTCACATAGATGGGCTGGTCCAGGACCTCACTTCAGCTGACCACGGCTACAGACAGATGACCCCTAACCAAAGCCAGACTACGGTTTGCAACTGCACATGGGGACAAATATCGTACTTTTTGGAGAAATGTCTTCTGGTTTGATGAAACAAAAATAGAACTGTTTGGCCATAATGACCATCGTTATGTTTGGAGGAAAAAGGGGGAGGCTTGCAAGCCGAAGAACACCATCCCATCCGTGAAGCACGGGGATGGCAGCATCATGTTGTGTGGGTGCTTTGCTGCAGGAGGGACTGGTGAACTACTCAAAATAGATGGCATCACGAGAAAGGGAAAATTATGTGGATATATTGAAGCAACATTTCAAGACTTCAGTCAGGAAGTTAAAGTTGGTCGCAAATGGGTCTCCCAAATGGACAATGACCCAAAGTTGTGGCAAAATGGCTTAAGGACTACAAAATCAAGGTATTGGAGTGGCCATCACAAAGCCCTGACCTCAATCCTATGGAAAGGTTGTGGGCAGAACTGAAAAAGCATGTGCGAGCAAGGAGGCCTACAAACCTGATTCAGTTACACCAGCTCTGTCAGGAGGAATGGGCCAAAATTCACCCAACTTATTGTGGGAAGCTTTTGAAAGATTACCCGAAACGTTTGACCCAAGTTAAACAATTTAAAGGCAATGTTACCAAATACTAATTGAGTGTATGTAAACTTCTGACCTACTGGGAATGTGATGAAATAAATCATTCTCTCAACTATTGTTCTGACATTTCACATTCTTAAAATAAAGTGGTGATCCCAACTGACCTAAGACAGGACATTTTTACTAGGATTAAATGTCAGGAATTGTGAAAAACTGAGTTTAAATGTATTTGGCTGGCGACCCGTCCGAAGCGACCCGCCGAAGGGACCCGTCCGAAGGGGCGGAAGGACAACCCCACCGCAGTGTACCCCGAACCGATCATCAGCAGGGCCAAAGGGCCGACCCGACACCGACGACCCCAGGTAGATGGAGACCAAAGAAGGTGTTTTCAGTGTGGCGCCCGGGGGCACATTGCCTAGAATTGCCCGGCTCGAGAGGAGTCGATACCATCAGCTAGCCCCGGAGGCTCCTGTTGGGTGCACCACGGGTCAACTGCACCCATGGTCCCGGTGAAGGTTGACGGACACGACACGGAAGCGCTATTAGACTCCGGAAGCATGGTTATGCTCGTAACCACAAGCCTGCTGAACCAGGGGACCGAACGGAGTAGGGAGATGTCCATTTCCTGTGTTCACTGTGACACAAAACGGTATCCCACCTTATGGACCAACATCGTGACGCCACAAGGGAGCTGTCAGATGATGGTGGGTGCAGTGCTAGAGCTACCGGTACCTCTCCTAGTGGGACGGGATTGTCCACTGTTCGTGGCCCAATGGGGGCATGAGTTGAGAAAGAAAGTACGAGTCGGCCGAAGAAGAGAGCGGGGACGACCCATCGCCTGTGCGGCCCGGAAGCCACCGGTTAACCAACCTGACTCTACGGGTCCGGAGTCGGAGAGGGAGTCGGAACCCGAACCCCCTGGGGAACCACTGGAAGAGGAGCCCAGCCTCCCCCTCCTCGATTTTGAGGGGCCAGTCGAGACCCCCATAGGGGGTCAACTGAGGGGACAATTCGGGATGGCCCAATGGGAGGATCCGAATTTGAAAGCTGCTGCCGTCCAAGTGATAGTGGTGGATGGACAGCTATTTCCGGGGGTGAGTGACTGGCGATACCCTCATTTCCAAATTAAGAATAACCTTTTGTATCAGGTGTCGCACCAACAGGGAGAACTTCGAGAGGTACTGTTGCTGCCCCGACGGTACGTAGGAACCGTTCTACAGCTGGCCCACACTCACCTGTTGGGGGCGCACCTGGGAATGGAGAAGACCCGGGAACGGATCGCCGCCCGGTTCCACTGGCCTGGGATGAGGAGGGCCATGGAAGACTACTGTCGCAGCTGCCCGGAGTGTCAACTCACTGCCCCGAAAGCACACTTCCAAAACCCTCTGGTCCCCCTGCCAATAATCTGGGTGCCCTTTGAACGCATCGGCATGGACATAGTGGGACCCCTGGTAAAGACTGCACGAGGACACAGGGACATCTTGGTAATAGTGGACTATACCACCCGGTATCTCGAGGCCATTCCCCTACGGGTAGCGGTGTCCAAGGGAATCGCCCGGGAGCTGTTCCACCTCTTTAGCCGGGTGGGCATCCCGAACGAGATCCTGACAGACCAAGGTACGGAGTTTATGTCCCGCCTCATGAAAGAGTTGTGTGCCCTCCTGCAGATCAAGCAGATCCGGAACTCCGTTTTTCACCCGTAGACGGATGGGCTCGTCGAGCGCTTTAATAAAACGCTCAAACTGATGCTGCGGAAGGTCATCGAGCAGGACGGGAAGAACTGGGACCAGCTACTACCCCACCGAATGTTCTCAATCCGAGAAGTACCCCAATCCTCCACTGGGTTTTCCCCGTTCGAACTCCTCTATGGGAGGAGGCCACGCGGCCTACTGGACCTTGCCAAGGAGGTGTGGGAAGCCCAACCGACCCCCTTACGCAGTGTGGTAGAGCACGTGGAGACGATGCGGGAGCGGATGACAGCCATATGGCCAGTCGTGAGGGAACATATGGAGAAGGCCCAACGTGCCCAAGCCCAGGTCTGCAATCGGGGAGCCCAGCCCCGAGAATTCCAGGTGGGAGACAGGGTGTTGGTCTTGATCCCCACGGCCAAAAGTAAGTTATTGGCAACATGGCACAGACCATACGAGGTGATCGAGAAGCTGGGACCTGTCAATTACTGCGTATGGCAACCGGGGAGACGGAAACCCCAACAGATTTACCACGTGAACCTGTTGAAAAAGTGGCACGAGAGGACAGCCTTGGCCATGTTATGGTTGGGACCCATGACGCCAATGGTACCAGTGGAAGTTCCGAGCAATGAGGACCTCGACCCGGCCCAGAAGCAAGAGCTCAGGGAGCTCGTCGATCGGAACATGGCGGTCTTCTTCAAGAAGCCGGGCCGCACGACCCTCATTGAACACCACATTCATACCCAGCCCGGAGAAACGGTACGAAAGAGGCCATATCGGATTCCGGAGGCCCGAAGGGAGGCGTGAAACAGGAAGTGGAGGCTATGCTGAGGATGGGGGTCGTGGAAGAGTCCCACAGTGCATGGTGCAGCCCCATCATGTTGGTGCCCAAACCGGACGGTAGCCTTCTCTTCTGTAACGATTTCCGGGGGGGGGGGAATGACATCAGCTTGTTCGACGCATATCCCATGCCGAGGGTGGACAAGCTCATCGACCGATTGGGAAAGGCCCGGTACATCAGCACCCTTGACCTGACCAAAGGTTATTGGCAGGAACCGTTGGCAGCCTCCTCCCGGGAGAAGACGGCATTTTCGACACCAGACGGGTTGTATCAGTACCGGGTGCTCCCGTACGGTCTCCACGGAGCCCCGCCCACATTCCAACGGCTGATGAACAGGGTGCTTCGACCCCACCAGCAGTACGCAGTAGCATATCTGGATGATATCATCATCCACAGCCAAGGTTGGAAAGAGCACCTGACGCACCTCCAGGCGGTGCTGGACACGCTCAGACAAGCCGGGTTGACCGCAAACCCCAAGAAATGCAAGCTAGTGTTCGAGGAGGTGGAGTACCTGGGGTATTTGATCGGACGGGGGAACATCAAGCCCCAGGAGAAGGTAAGCACCCAGACACAGGTCAAGTCCTTCTTGGGACTGGCAGGATACTATAGCTGGTTTATCCCCAACTTCGCGGCTATAGCTTCCCCCCTCACCGATCTAACCAGGGCCCACCTCCCGAAAACTGTGAAATGGACGGACGAGACAGAAGCGGCGTTCAACAGTCTGAAGGAAGCGTTGTGCTCCCATCCGATTCTTGTAACGCCCGATTTCCAGGTGCCGATGGTGGTCCAGATGGACGCATGTGATACGGGACAAGGGGCCGTTCTGTCCCAGGTACACGAGGGGGAGGAGCACCCCATCATGTACATCAACCGAAAGCTGATGCCTAGAGTATTTATTTTCCCTATCGTGGAGAAAGAGTGTCTAGCGGTGAAGTGGGCGCTAGACACTCTCAAGTATTACCTGCTAGGTACCCACTTCACCCTGGTCACGGACCATGCTCCCCTGGTCTGGATGGCCAGGGGAAAGGACACAAACGATCGGGTCACCAGGTGGTTCTTGTCCCTTCAAAGCTTCTCTTTTTCTGTTGTGCACAGGTCAGGGGCGAAGCATGGAAATGTGGATGGGAGACAGACGTTGCACTGATGACCGTCCCCTCCCTGACAGAGCTGGGGAGGGGGGGGGGTGTACAGCAGGTCAGCCACCAGGGAGAGACTCGTCGAGGCCTGGTAACAGATGGAGTATACATCTGCTGGACGTGCCAGGTCTCGACAGGCTCTCCGGACGGGTCTAATTGGGGCTGATTGGGAGCTGGTGAGTAATCAAGGGCGGATTGCTCACCAGCTGTGCGAAGCCCATAAAGCTGCCAGAAGGGCAGCACACAGGGAGAGGACTAGGGGAAATTAAGTGACTTCCCTGTGGTTGGATACGGTTACCCGAGCTAAGCCGAGGGAGTTGAGTTTGTGTGCCCAACAGGATACAGGAAGACCCGGAGCCCAGAAGAAGGTATCCCGGAGAGGGTCTCATGGGGGAGACCTTTTCTTTTTGATTTATTATTTAATAAACACCCTTGAAACCGAGCTAATCATACTCTGTCCGTGTCTGATCAATGTAAACGTCTTGACCTAACCCCCTGGTCTGCCACAGGATATAGATACTTTTGTACCTGTTTCCTCCAGCATCTTCACAAGGTCCTTTGCTGTTGTTCTGGGATTGATTTGCACTTTTCACACCAAAGTACGTTTATCTCTAGGCAACAGAACGCATCTCCTTCCTGAGCGGTATGACGGCTGCGTGGTCCCATGGTGTTTATACTTGCGTATTATTGTTTGTACAGATGAACGTGGTACCTTCAGGCGTTTGGAAATTGCTCCCAAGGATGAACCAGACTTGTGGAGGTCTACCATTTTTTTCTGAGGTCTTGGTTGATTTCTTTGGATTTTCCCATGATGTCAAGCAAAGAGGCACTGAGTTTGAAGGTAGGCCTTGAAATACATCCACAGGTACACCTCCAATTGACTCAAATTATGTCAATTAGCCTGTCAGAAGAGAATCTTCTAAAGCCATGACATCATTTTCTGGAATTTTCCAAGCTGTTTAAAGGCACAGTCAACTTAGTGTATGTAAACTTCTGACCCACTGAAATTGTAATACAGTGAATTATAAGTGAAATAATCTGTCTGTAAACAATTGTTGGAAAAATTACTTGTGTCATGCGCAAAGTAGATGTCCTAACCGATTTGCCAAAACTATAGTTTGTTAACAGGAAATTTGTGGAGTGGTTGAAAAACGAGTTTTAATGACTCCAACCTAAGTTTATGTAAACCTCCAACTTCAACTGTATGTATGTATGTATGGGTGTCTCTCCATGTGAACAATGTTTGAAAAGCGGGTGGGTTTAAAAAAAAGAATATCATGTTGATACATAAAGATAACACATTCTTAAAACGGCTGTGAAAAATGAATTCATGAAAAACAAGGTTCTACATATACTGTATGTTCCCCAAAAACCTACTGTTCAACATACCCTCCTTTCACAGTGTATAGATTTCAACAGACAGAACGTTCAGAGCAGTCCCAGTTACCACCCTAACAACAGCCTCTCAGGTGTCACTTTAATGCTGCCTGCTGGATAGTGATACAGTAGCTATCTAGCTCTGTTTGAAAATGATACCGTTCTGTGCATCCCATAAATATGATATGGTAAATCAAATAAAATAACATTTTATTAGGCACATGCGCTGAATACAACAGGTGTAGACCTTTCAGTGAAATGCTTACTTACGAGCCCCTAACCAACAGTGCAGTTTCAAAAAATACGGATATGAATAAGAGATAAAAGTAACGTAATTAAAGAGGAGCAGTAAAAAAATAACAATATATACAGGGGGGTGCCGGTACAACGTCAATGTGCGGGGGCACTGGTTAGTTGAGGTAGTATGTACATGTAGGTAGAGTTAATTAAAGTGACTATGCATAGATGACAACAGCCTTCCCTGTAGCTCAATTGGTAGAGCATGGTGTTTGCAACGCCAGGGTTGTGGGTTTGTTTCCCACGGGGGGCCAGTATGAAAAAAATAAAAAAAATTGTATGAAATGAAAATTAAATGAAATGTATGTATTCACTACTGTAAGTTGCTCTGGATAAGAGCATCTGCTAAATGACTAAAATGTAAATGTAACAGAGAGTGGCAGTGCTGTGGAGAGGGGGGGGGGCAATGTGAATAGGCTGGGTAGCCATTTGCCTAGATTTTCAGGAGTCTTATGGCTTCTTGGACCTAGACTTGGCGCTCCGGTACCGCTTGCCGTGTGGTAGCAGAGAGAACAGTCTATGACAAGGTTGGCTGGAGTCTTTGACAATTTTTTAGGGCCTTCCTCTGACACCACCTGGTGTAGAGGTCCTGGATGGCAGGAAGCTTGGCCACAGTTATGTACTGGGCCGTTCGCACTACCCTCTGTAGTGCTTGCAGTCGGAGGCCGAGCAGTTTCCATACCAGGCAGTGATGCAACCAGTCAGGATGCTCTCGATGGTGCAGCTGTAGAACCTTTTGAGGATCTGAGGACCTATGCCAAATCTTTTCAGTCTCCTAAGGGAGAATAGGTTTTGTCGTGCCCACTTCACGACTGTCATGGTGTGCTTGGACCATGTTAGTTTGTTGTTGATGTGGACTCCAAGGAACTTGAAGCTCTCAACCTGCTCCACTGCAGCCCCGTCGATGAGAATGGAGACGTGCTCGGTCCTCTTTTTCCTGTAGTCCACAATCATCTCCTTTCTCTTGATCACGTTGAGGGAGAGGTTGTTGTCCTGGCACCACACAGCCAGGTCTCTGACCTCCTCCCTATAGGCGGTCTCGTTGTTGTCGGCCTACCACTGTTGTGTCATTGGCAAATTTATTGAAGGTGTTGGAGTCATACAGGAGTACAGAAGGGGGCTGAGCACGCACCCCTGAGGGGCCCCTGTGTTGAGGATCAGCATGGCGGATGTGTTGTTACCTACCCTTACCAGCTGGGGGCAGCCCGCCAGGAAGTCCAGGATCCAGTTGCAGAGGGAGGTGTTTAGTCCCAGGGTCCTTAGCTTATTGAAGAGTTTTGAGGGCACAATGGTGTTGGACGCTGAGCTGTAGTCAATGAATAGCATTCTCATATAGGTGTTCCTTCTGTCCAGGTGGGAAAGGGCAGTGTGGAGTGCAATAGAGACTGCATCATCTGTGGATCTGTTGAGGCGGTATGCAAATTGGAGTGGGTCTAGGGTTTCTGGGATGATGGTGTTGATGTGAGCCATGACCAGCATTTCAAAGCACTTCATGGCTACAGACGTGAGTGCTATGGGTCGGTAGTCATTTAGGCAGGTTACCTTAGTGTTCCTGGGCACAGGCACTATGGTGGTCTGTTTAAAACATGTTGGTTTTACAGACTCGGACAGGGAGTGGTTGAAAATGTCAGTGAAGACACTTGCTAGTTGGTCAGTGCATGCTCGCAGTTCACGTCCTGGTAATCCATCTGGCCCTGCGGCCTTGTGAATGTTGACCTGTCTAATGGTCTTACCCACATCGGCTGCTGAGAGTGTGATCACACAGTCTTCTGGTACAGCTGGTGCTCTCATGCATGTTTCAGTGTTATTTGCCTCGAAGCAAGCATAGAAGTAGTTTAGCTTGTCCGGTAGGCTCGTGTCACTGGGCAGCTCTTGGCTGTTCTTCCCTGTAGTCTGTAATGGTTTGCAGGCCCTGCCATATCCGACGAGCATCAGAGCCGGTGTAGTACGATTCGATCTTAGTCCTGGTAAGATCTGGTATCAGGTATCAGTGTAAACTTTCAAGGTAGGCTGTGTTTTCTGTTACTTAACTGTTTGCTTCGGTTGAATTGTGAAATCAACCATGTTGTAGATTCCCAAAGGACCGCAAAGGGGGCTCTTTTCTGCCTCCTGGTGGTGTCATCTAGAGTTGCAGTTTGCATATGGAAAAGGTGGAAGACAAACAGGATTTGACACAAAGCTGGGTTTCAATTTGACATTAAATAATGTCTCCCCTTTAGTAGCCATTAAGGCTGTACAACCCTGGAGGTCCTAGTTCCATGTCTTTACAACAGCAACCTGTCAGAGAGAAACAGCAGGAAAATACATGGCTTTGATGAGGTTCTAGCTGATATATGAACAACATACAATTCAGTAGACTTTTCATGCTAACCTACATGAGAAATGGAGACTCCACATAATCCAAGCATTATACTCCAAAATTATTGGATGCATTTATAATCTGAACTTCAAAGAGAAGGAGCATGGAGTCACTACAGCAAAGTGGAACTCCCTCATAAAATGATGATGAAGACAGTTATATTAACCTTACTCATTACTTTTTAGTTTCTACAGCTGTTGTCTCATCTGTTTTATGATGTTCCATTAGGAAATGGCTAATGAACCTTCTAGGACAGTGTGTCTTTTAGTGTGCCTGTGTGTATCTGTGTATGTGTAGTGTGTGTGTGTGTGTGTCTGTGTCTGTGTATGTGCAGTGTGTGTGTGTCTGTGCATGTGTAGTGTGTGTCTGTCTGTGCGTGTGTATGTGTAGTGTGTGTGTGTGTATGTGTAGTGTGTGTGTATGTGTAGTGTGTGTAGTGTGTGTAGTGTGTGTGGAACTGTGGATGTGTAGTGTGTGTGTGTCTGTGTATGTGTAGCGTGTGTCTGTGTATGTGTAGTCTGTGTATGTGTTGTGTGTGTGTCTGTGTCTGTGTAGTGTGTGTGTGTGTGTGTGTCTGTGTAGTGTGTGTGTGTGTGTGTGTGTGTGTGTGTGTGTGTGTGTGTGTGTGTGTGTGTGTGTGTGTGTGTGTGTGTGTGTGTGTGTGAGTGTGTGTGTGTGTGTGTCTGTGTAGTGTGTAGTGTGTGTGTGTCTGTGTAGTGTGTGTGTGTGTGTGTCTGTGTATGTGTAGTGTGTGTCTGTGTCTGTGTAGTTTGTCTGTGTCTGTGTAGTGTGTGTGTGTGTGTGTGTGTGTGTCTGTGTATGTGTAGTGTGTGTGTGTCTGTGTATGTGTAGTGTGTGTGTAAGTGTAGTGGGTCTGTGTAGTGTGTGTGTGTGTGTCTGTGTAGTGTGTGTGTGTGTATGTGCAGTGTGTGTGTGTGTGTGTATGTGTAGTGTGTGTGTCTGTGTAGTGTGTGTGTATGTGTAGTGTTTGTGTGTGTGTGTGTTAATGTGTAGTGTGTATGTGTAGTGTGTGTGTGTCTGTGTATGTGTAGTGTGTGTGTAAGTGTAGTGTGTCTGTGTAGTGTGTGTGTGTGTGTGTGTATGTGTAGTGTGTGTGTGTGTCTGTGTATGTGTAGTGTGTGTGTATGTGTAGTGTGTGTGTCTGTGTAGTGTGTGTATGTGTAGTGTGTGTGTGTGTGTCTGTGTATGTGTGTGTGTCTGTGTATGTGTAGTGTGTGTGTGCATGTCAATCTGACCATGTCTCCCACTGTGTGTTAGTATACATTCTGTATTCACATCAGTGATGTAGTGGTTCCATTGTTCTCCCCACATCAAAGGGGACACCCTGTATCCAACCACCTAACTAACCCTAACCCTGTATCCAACCACCTAACTAACCCTAACCCTGTATCCAACCACCTAACTAACCCTAACCCTGTATCCAACCACCTAACTAACCCTAACCCTGTATCCAACCACCTAACTAACCCTAACCCTGTATCCAACCACCTAACTAACCCTAACCCTGTATCCAACCACCTAACTAACCCTAACCTTGTATCCAACCACCTAACTAACCCTAACCCTGTATCCAACCACCTAACTAACCCTAACCCTGTATCCAACCACCTAACTAACCCTAACCCTTTATCCAACCACCTAACTAACCCTAACCCTGTATCCAACCACCTAACTAACCCTAACCCTGTATCCAACCACCTAACTAACCCTAACCTTGTATCCAACCACCTAACTAACCCTAACCCTTTATCCAACCACCTAACTAACCCTAACCCTGTATCCAACCACCTAACTAACCCTAACCCTTTATCCAACCACCTAACTAACCCTAACCCTGTATCCAACCACTTAACTAACCCTAACCCTGTATCCAACCACCTAACTAACCCTAACCCTTTATCCAACCACCTAACTAACCCTAACCCTGTATCCAACCACCTAACTAACCCTAACCCTGTATCCAACCACCTAACTAACCCTAACCCTGTATCCAACCACCTAACTAACCCTAACCCTTTATCCAACCACCTAACTAACCCTAACCCTGTATCCAACCACCTAACTAACCCTAACCCTGTATCCAACCACCTAACTAACCCTAACCCTTTATCCAACCACCTAACTAACCCTAACCCTGTATCCAACCACCTAACTAACCCTAACCCTGTATCCAACCACCCCAGGCCTTGAGGAGCCCAGATTCCAGGCAGGTTTGAATGAAGCTCCAGCCTCTGAATCAGCACCATCGCTCTCCAGCTGTCCCTATAGCTCTCCCCCTCCATCTCCCCGCTGTCTCCCCTCTGTCTCCCCTGTCACCCTCCCCAGACCCCCCACTCACACTCGAACAGTCCCTGGCTCCAGACTTCAGCCCCCTCCCCTGCCCCATCCCTCCTCTCCAGCCATACAGCCCTTTGAGCCGAAGCCGCCCCTGCATAAATACATAAATCTGAGGGGTAAACATTTAGACGGTGGGCCGTCAGCCCCACGGTAAAGCCTTTCATGTGACACCAGATCACACACACACACCACTGTTGTTTACACACTCACCATCCCAGACCCAGCCCACCCCACTCCCAGCACAGACGTGTCCCCAGAACCTGTCACAGAGGCTGGGGGAGAGGGGAGACAAAGGCTCTCAGAGGCTCTTAGATGTGACCGACCTGATGGGAGCTGAGAGGGTAGAGGTCAGAGTGGCCCAGAGGTTAGAGGTCAGAGTGAACCACCTTCCCCCCTCTCACTGGTCCTGTATAGTGGACACTCTGAAGTTACAGGATGTCTGACATGGACCCCTCCCTTCCACCTGACTCCAACACATAGCCTCACCTCCCTATCACCATCGCAACTCTGACAATCAACAATAATCAGTCATCCTCAACCATGTTATCGTCATAATAATATACACTGAGTGTACAAAACACCTGCTCTTTCCATGACAGACTGACCAGGTGAATACAGGTGAAAGATATGATCCCTTATTGATGTTACCTGTTAAATCCACTTCAATCAGTGTAGATGAAGGGGAGGAGACAGGTTAAGGTAGTATTTTTAACCATTGAGACAATTGAGAGATGGATTGTGTATGTGTGCCACTCAGAGGGTGAATGGGCAAGACAAAATATTTTCCAGGTGCACCAGTTGAAGTGTGTCAAGAACTGCAACACTGCTGGGTTTTTCACGCTCAACAGTTTCCCATGTGTATCAAGAATGATCCACCACCCAAAGGACATTCAGCCAATTGGAGTCAACATTGGCCAGCATCCCTGTGGAATGCTTTCGACACCATGTAGAGTCCATGCCCTGATGAAACGAGGCTGTTCTGAGAGCAGAAGGGGGTGCAACTCAATATAAGGAAGGTGTTCCTAATGTTTTGTACACTCAGAGTATATGAATCTACACTGAGCAAAAATATAAACGCAACATGTAAAGTGTTGGTCCCATGTTTCATGAGCTGAAATAAAAGATCCCAGAAATGTTCCATACACACAAAAAACGTATTTATCTTAAATGTTGTGCACAAATGTGTATACATCCCTGTTAGTGAGCATTTCTCCTTTGTCAAGATAACCCAGCCATCTGACAGATGTGTAATATCAAGAAGCTGATTAAACATCATGATCATTACACAGGTGCACCTTGTGCTGGGGACAATAAAAGGCCACTCTAAAATGTGCAGTTTTGTCACACAACACAATGCCACAGATGACTCAAGTTTTGAGCGAGTGTGCAATTGGCATGCTGACTGCAGGACCAGAGCTGTTGCCAGATAATTGAATGTTAATTTCTCTACCATAAGCCACCTCCAACGTCGTTTTAGAAAATTTGGCAGTACGTCCAACCGGCTTCACAACCACAGACCACGTGACTGGCGTAGTGTGGGGGAGAGGTTTGCTGATGTCAACGTTGTGAACAGTGTGCCCCATGGTGGCGGTGGGGTTATGGTATGGGCAGGCATAAGCTATGGACTATTGACAAAGAACACAGTTTCATTTTGTTGATGGCAATTTGAATGAACAGAGATACCGTGATGACATCCTGTGGACCATTGTCGTGCCATTCATCCACCACCATCACCTCATGTTTCAGCATGATAATGCAGAGTCCCATGTCACAAGGATCTGTACACAATTCCTGGAAGTTGAAAATGTCCCAGTTCTTCCGTGGCCTGCATACTCACCAGACATCCCAGCAATATCCAGCAACTTCGCACAGCCATTGAAGAGGAGTGGGACAACATTCCACAGGTCACAATCAAAAACCTGATCAACTTTATGCGAGGAGATGTGTCGCGCTGCATGAGGCAAATGGTGGTTACACCAGATACTGACTGGTTTTCTGATCCATGCCCCCAACAGATGCATATCTGTATTCACAGTCATGTGAAATCCATAGATTAGGGCCTAATTCATTTATTTCAGTTGACTGATTTCCTTATATGAACTGTAACTCAGTAAAATCTTTGAAATTGTTGCATGTTGTGTTCATATTTTTATGAATTGATTTTATGAATAGTAGCTTTTTATTTGCTGAGTTATGATTTAAAAGCTATAAGTATAGAAGTGGTAATAACAGAAAATAGCGATAAGTATTTTTAGTGAGGGTGCAATAGTTTCATGTGTTTCTGTGGCATTAATGTATTTGTGATTCCGTCACTACAATCAACTGTGTATGCCAGTAACACAAGCTACGTTTGTGAAAACATGAGTACAATGAAGTATTGTGTAAGAGTGATTTGTTCCAGATAACACTACAATACACAATGTCATTGTCACACTGCCACGCATTAAACAGACATATCTCATCATCTGCACTTTGACAATGTGTGCCAGAGGAAACAAGAGGAAAATATCAAAACCCCTGCAAATTGCTGTAGTAAATGTGAAGAGATAAAATCTCTCTTTCTCTCCAGATTTGTTTCTGCATTCCATAAAGCAACATAGTGATTATGAGAGATGTGGGGAATTCAGCACACATGAAAACTTTCTAATGACCATGAACCCAACGACACCATGAAAATACTGATCGCCCTTCTCTTTGAAAAAGTGAGGAACACTGAAACTTAAAGGGAAAGAGAGAGGAGAGAGCGAGAGAGAGAGAGAGAGAGAGAGAGAGAGAGAGAGAGAGAGAGAGAGAGAGAGAGAGAGAGAGAGAGAGAGAGAGAGAGAGAGAGAGAGAGAGAGAGAGAGAGAGAGAGAGAGAGAGAGAGAGAGAGAGAGAGAGAAGGAACAAGAAAGAAAAGTGGAAGTATCTTTATCGCTGTGTTAAATCGGGTGTGACTATAAAATATTTCGAAGTGGCCCGAGAAGGAGAGGAAAGGAGAGGGAGGAAAAAACACACACAACAAAAACAAATGAACATCAAAAATGCTACGGTTGCTTTCAACAGTTCTATTCAAACCTCCATCAGGCATTCTAATGGGGGTGGAGTTCAAAGCTGCACTAGACTCCCGCTGCTTCCTCCACCGACTTAGAGGCACAACACTTCCATCTCGCTGTGTGTTGTGCCTCTCTCGCTTTTCTCTCTCTCATTCTCTTTCATTTGCTCCCTCTGTTTCTCTCTGATACACCCCTCTCCCTGTGTGAGTTAACCTCCCTCTACAATCTCTTTTTTCTCTCTCTATCACTTTTCCCTCCCTCTTGAACTCTTTGCCTATGTCTCCTTTGACCTCTCTGACTGTTTCTGTAGGTAGGAAAGGAAACAGACTTGAATCAATTGAGTGGTTTTAGAACCTCAGACCATCCCTGGATGTACTGTTAGTTTCCCCAGCACTGCTCCGTAGATATCTCCCAGCATCAAAGACACATCCTCCTCTCCTTCCCCCCTTTCTTCTCTCCACGGTGGCACTTCCACCAGTTCTAAATGTTTAACTCTTACGATCTGCTCATTAAAAGCTCTTCAAAGCTTTCCATTGATGCCCAGGCATCCATTTTAACTTGTAATACTGTATGGCTGCTGGGCTCAGCGTAATTCTGAGGATGTTCTGATAGCTAGCTCGCCTCAAAGTGCTAACAACCCGTTTCTCAGCTTAAAGTAGAAGGATAGAGGATTTATCTGAGTTTGAGAAGCGGGGAGGAGGCCTTAGGTTTATACTATGTGCTGACAAAGTGATACAGAACACATATAGAAAGTTACTGTGTTGGCTAAGCTACACACGTGAGAGTTGTATGGTATGAAAACCTTACTGTAGAGAGCATGACAATCTAGCTGAGTACTTCAACCTTTTCTATTTTCTTGAAAGAGAGAAATGCCTTTAAAATTGGTTTGTCTGTTACACCTTTTATAGATACCTAATTTTAGACTAGACATTCGATATTTTTCCTGTTTAGTATAACTCGAAACACTTTCGACTCTCCGCATATGCGCTTCATAGAATATGAGATTCCAAATAATATGGAACGACAGTGTAAAAGTGCGTTAGAGGAGTCTAGTGTATCTTACATCCTCACCTGCATGTTGAGAGGATGCGGAGCCAAGCGGTATCACTCAGCAATAACGACAGACAGAAAGGTAAGTTCCTCAGATCCCTGCTGGCAGTTGAACACCTTAGAATCTGGATTTCCTTGCCTGAAGGAACCTTTGAAATCTAATGCATAAACATTACGCCCTGTTTTCCCCACACCTAGAGTGCAGAGACAGGCAGGCAGTGCCGCAGCACAGCGAGGCAAGGCAGCAATGCTTCTGTTCTGAGCCACTTTAGAGAACCATCCTTTAACCCAGCGACACACTGAACCCAACCATCCTCAGTAACTTAAATAACAAGTCTGACTGACTGAGATTTTGGTTCTGTCATGTCTCGTCAAACGCAGTCGTCTCACAGCTCTGTCTGTCTGCCAAGGGCTCCGCTCCTGAGAAATATCGCTACCTGGTTTTGCGTTGTTGTCTCAAGAAAATGGGCAAAGGGAATTTGGTGTTTGTATTTTGTTATCCGGGGTATTGTCTCACAGCTAAAAGTTGATTTCTCACTGTTTAGCTTGTGTGTGTGTGTGTGTGTGTGTGTGTGTGTGTGTGTGTGTGTGTGTGTGTGTGTGTTTGTGTGTGTGTGTGTGCGTGCGTGCGTGCGTGTGTGCATGCGCTTGAGCGTCTGCATTTGTGTGTGTGTGCGTG
>NC_138293.1:80820000-80860000 GCF_965601325.2 Salmo salar | reverse complement strand
CGAGCTGTTGCCTAGAGACGGAGCGGAGAGAATGGGGACAATAGAGAAGCGATCTCTTGTGCTGGGGATGATGAAAGGATGAACGACGGAGAGATCAGAGAGGAGGACAGAGAAACAGGGGAATGATGGAGAGTGGAATGTTGTGGGTCTTTCTTTGGCATTGTTGTGGCATCCATTATCTCTACACTAACTTACCTGATGTAAACCCATGGTAGTGTGGATGGACAGGGTGCTTCATCTTTTCAGCCAGAAGACACATGTAAAACACTGAACAAGTCGTTTGTGTGGTGAATTTAGAATATTTCATACAACAGACAGTGAATGTTCTTGAATGTTATCATGGAAACACTGTTATAACATTGGAATCCCAGGTGCCAGTAATGTAATGCTAATGACTGTGTCCAGTCAGACATGGAGGAGAGATGGAGTGATGTTTAAACCCCCCACTGTGTCCAGTCAGACATGGAGGAGAGATGGAGTGATGTTTAAACCCCCCCACTGTGTCCAGTCAGACATGGAGGAGAGATGGAGTGTTGTTTAAACCCCCCACTGTGTCCAGTCAGACATGGAGGAGAGATGGAGTGATGTTTAAACCCCCCCACTGTGTCCAGTCAGACATGGAGGAGAGATGGAGTGTTGTTTAAACCCCCCACTGTGTCCAGTCAGACATGGAGGAGAGATGGAGCGTTGTTTAAACCCCCCCACTGTGTCTTGTCAGACATGGAGGAGAGATGGAGCGTTGTTTAAACCCCCCCACTGTGTCCAGTCAGACATGGAGGAGAGATGGAGCGTTGTTTAAACCCCCACTGTGTCCAGTCAGACATGGAGGAGAGATGGAGCGTTGTTTAAACCCCCCCACTGTGTCCAGTCAGACATGGAGGAGAGATGGAGCGTTGTTTAAACCCCCCCACTGTGTCCAGTCAGACATGGAGGAGAGATGGAGCATTGTTTAAACCCCCCCACTGTGTCCAGTCAGACATGGAGGAGAGATGGAGCGTTGTTTAAACCCCCCCACTGTGTCCAGTCAGACATGGAGGAGAGATGGAGCGTTGTTTAAACCCCCCCACTGTGTCCAGTCAGACATGGAGGAGAGATGGAGCGTTGTTTAAACCCCCCACTGTGTCCAGTCAGACATGGAGGAGAGATGGAGCGTTGTTTAAACCCCCCCACTGTGTCCAGTCAGACATGGAGGAGAGATGGAGCGTTGTTTAAACCCCCCACTGTGTCCAGTCAGACATGGAGGAGAGATGGAGCGTTGTTTAAACCCCCCCACTGTGTCCAGTCAGACATGGAGGAGAGATGGAGCGTTGTTTAAACCCCCCCACTGTGTCCAGTCAGACATGGAGGAGAGATGGAGCGTTGTTTAAACCCCCCCACTGTGTCCAGTCAGACATGGAGGAGAGATGGAGCGTTGTTTAAACCCCCCCACTGTGTCCAGTCAGACATGGAGGAGAGATGGAGCGTTGTTTAAACCCCCCCACTGTGTCCAGTCAGACATGGAGGAGAGATGGAGCGTTGTTTAAACCCCCCCACTGTGTCCAGTCAGACATGGAGGAGAGATGGAGCGTTGTTTAAACCCCCCCACTGTGTCCAGTCAGACATGGAGGAGAGATGGAGCGTTGTTTAAACCCCCCCACTGTGTCCAGTCAGACATGGAGGAGAGATGGAGCGTTGTTTAAACCCCCCACTGTGTCCAGTCAGACATGGAGGAGAGATGGAGCGTTGTTTAAACCCCCCCACTGTGTCCAGTTCAGACATGGAGGAGAGATGGAGAGTTGTTTAAAAAACACACACATTACAAACTGGCAGAACACGTGTTACACACAGATGCACACACACACGCACGTGTGCACATGCAGGCACGCACACACACACACACACACACACACACACACACAACACACACACACACACACACACACACACACACACACACACACACACACACACACACACACACACACACACACACACACACACACACACACACACACCATGATCTGTTTACATCGCTGTTTCATGAGAACACGTGCACATTTTCAGTTCCCGAATCTCAACATTCCTATTTCCTCCTCCCTGCGCTCTTTGTGCAGAGCTCCAGGATTATTTATCTTACCCTTCTCTCCCAAACATGGGAACGCTCTCCGATGCTCTGATCTCGCCTGACGCACTGTGTGCATGAACCAATCCCTGTGAACCCGGTGTTTCTCTCTCCCTCTCCTTTTCTCTCCCTCTCCCACCAGCTCTGTGTTTCTCTCTCCTTCTCCTCACAGCCCTGTGTTTCTCTCTCCCTTCCTTTCTCTCTCCTTCTCCTCACAGCTCTGTGTGTTTCTCTCTCCCTCTCCTTTCTCTCTCCCTCTCCTCACAGCTCTGTGTGTTTCTCTCTCCCTTCCTTTCTCTCTCCCTCTCCTCACAGCTCTGTGTTTCTCTCTCCCTCTCCTTTCTCTCTCCCTCTCCTCACAGCTCTGTGTGTTTCTCTCTCCCTCTCCTTTCTCTCTCCCTCTCCTCACAGCTCTGTGTGTTTCTCTCTCCCTCTCCTTTCTCTCTCCCTCTCCTCACAGCTCTGTGTGTTTCTCTCTCCCTCTCCTTTCTCTCTCCCTCTCCTCACAGCTCTGTGTGTTTCTCTCTCCCTCTCCTTTCTCTCTCCCTCTCCTCACAGCTCTGTGTGTTTCTCTCTCCCTCTCCTTTCTCTCTCCTTCTCCTCACAGCTCTGTGTGTTTCTCTCTCCCTCTCCTTTCTCTCTCCCTCTCCTCACAGCTCTGTGTGTTTCTCTCTCCCTCTCCTTTCTCTCTCCCTCTCCTCACAGCTCTGTGTGTTTCTCTCTCCCTCTCCTTTCTCTCTCCCTCTCCTCACAGCTCTGTGTGTTTCTCTCTCCCTCTCCTTTCTCTCTCCCTCTCCTCACAGCTCTGTGTGTTTCTCTCTCCCTCTCCTTTCTCTCTCCCTCTCCTCACAGCTCTGTGTGTTTCTCTCTCCCTCTCCTTTCTCTCTCCCTCTCCTCACAGCTCTGTGTGTTTCTCTCTCCCTCTCCTTTCTCTCTCCTTCTCCTCACAGCTCTGTGTGTTTCTCTCTCCCTCTCCTTTCTCTCTCCCTCTCCTCACAGCTCTGTGTGTTTCTCTCTCCCTCTCCTTTCTCTCTCCCTCTCCTCACAGCTCTGTGTGTTTCTCTCTCCCTCTCCTTTCTCTCTCCCTCTCCTCACAGCTCTGTGTGTTTCTCTCTCCCTCTCCTTTCTCTCTCCTTCTCCTCACAGCTCTGTGTGTTTCTCTCTCCCTCTCCTTTCTCTCTCCCTCTCCTCACAGCTCTGTGTGTTTCTCTCTCCCTCTCCTTTCTCTCTCCTTCTCCTCACAGCTCTGTGTGTTTCTCTCTCCCTCTCCTTTCTCTCTCCTTCTCCTCACAGCTCTGTGTGTTTCTCTCTCCCTCTCCTTTCTCTCTCCCTCTCCTCACAGCTCTGTGTGTTTCTCTCTCCCTCTCCTTTCTCTCTCCCTCTCCTCACAGCTCTGTGTGCTTGTCTCTCCCTCTCCTTTCTCTCTCCTTCTCCTCACAGCTCTGTGTGTTTCTCTCTCCCTCTCCTTTCTCTCTCCCTCTCCTTTCTCTCTCCTTCTCCTCACAGCTCTGTGTGTTTCTCTCTCCCTCTCCTTTCTCTCTCCTTCTCCTCACAGCTCTGTGTGTTTCTCTCTCCCTTCCTTTCTCTCTCCTTCTCCTCACAGCTCTGTGTGTTTCTCTCTCCCTCTCCTTTCTCTCTCCTTCTCCTCACAGCTCTGTGTGTTTCTCTCTCCCTCTCCTTTCTCTCTCCCTCTCCTCACAGCTCTGTGTGCTTGTCTCTCCCTCTCCTTTGTCTCACCCTCTCTCCCCAACTCTGTGTGTTTGTCTCCCACACAGGCTGTGTTTGTGTTCTATGTTCTGACATAAGGCTTCGGAAAAAGATCTGGAACTAAACTACACCTCAAGACAATCAAGTCTGCTGGGTCTCCATGACGTCATCACTGTGTGCCGGTGGCAGGGCCGGTGTTTCCGGGTGAGCTTCTGAGGTTTCCCTTTGATGGTCTGGACCCGCTCTGAAGATGCATCAGCTCCCTTCTGACCTCATTTTCTCTCATTCCCTCACTTTTATCCCTGTTTCATCCCTGTTTCATCCCTCTGCAGAGAGACAGACATCAAGGGAGATTCTGGGCAAACATGTCATTTAGGACGATGATATCACCATGGCCGTGGGGACTTGTGTTATGTCTGAGGGAGGTGCCAGAAGAGAGGGATGACAGCTCAGTCTAGCTTTAGAGACCATGAGACACAGCAGTGTAAAACGGTCAGTCTGGAAGGCCCGACACACTCCATCCTTCCCTCTCTCCTTCTCTCTCTCTCTCTCACTCTCTGTTCTTCTTCTCGTCTCTCCATCCTTCCCTCTGTCCTTCTCTCTCTCTCTCACTCTCTGTCCATCTTCTCATCTCTACATCCTCCCCTCTCTCCTTCTCTCTCTCACTCTCTCCCTTTCTCCTCATCTCTCCATCCTTCCCTCTCTTCTCTTTTGCTCTTCCTTTCTTCATTTTTCTCTTATTCCCTCATCTCCTCATCTCTTCCTTTTTCTGTCTACCTCTCCCTCTTTCTCTCTCTCCCTGTTTCCATCTATCTCTACATCTTTCCTGTTCATGCTTCCAGTCCCTGTCAAAACGCACCGGAGCTGATGACAACCAGGCAAATACCCTCAATAACCAATCACAGCTTTGTTTTAATTGGCGGGACTGGAGAGGCTGGCGGGGACAGGGCTGTGGATGTGGGGCGACAATGTATTTGATCTGGGGTGGTCTCTGGCTGATTGAGGAATTCGCATTAGAGGAAACAGCGCCACTCTTCAGCGCCACTCCTTTCACCTGGACAAACAGGTCTGTACTGCTCTGTGTGTGTGTGTGTGTGTGTGTGTGTGTGTGTGTGTGTGTGTGTGTGTGTGTGTGTGTGTGTGTGTGTGTGTGTGTGTGTGTGTGTGTGTGTGTGTGTGTGTGTGTGTGTGTGTGTGTGTGTGTGTGTGTGTGTGTGTGTGTGTGTGTGTGTGTGTGTGCGTGCGTGCGTGCGTGCGTGCGTGCGTGCGTGCGTGCGTGCGTGCGTGCGTGCGTGCGTGCGTGCAAGGTAATTGTACCGGGTGTCACAGTCTGGCTTCCCTTGGCACCTGCGTGCTGTTTGTGGGACACCTCTCCCAATCTGTCTCTCTGTCACTCTCTCTCTCATGGCACAGCAAAGTAACAGGCATGGCGGGCAACAGAGAAATCATGGATATTTTTTAAAGCACTCTTTGGATTAGTTTACTCTGTCTCCATCTAGAACACATAGAGATCACTGTGTCATCCATCAGGCATGTATCATAGTACTGGTATCATATTAGACCTGCTGGAATCACAACCAGTACTCAGTCATCTATGGACTTTGGGAGAATGACAACAGGTTCCTATTGGGCATGTATGGATCTGTTCAGTAGACTCAGGTAGATGACATGAGTTTATTATATCCCCACTGTACAGACCAAACCCAGGTAGAAGACATGAGTTTATTATATCCCCACTGTACAGACCAAACCCAGGTAGATGACATGAGTTTATTATATCCCCACTGTTCAGACCAAACCCAGGTAGAAGACATGAGTTTATTATATCCCCACTGTACAGACCAAACCCAGGTAGATGACATGAGTTTATTATATCCCCACTGTACAGACCAAACCCAGGTAGAAGACATGAGTTTATTATATCCCCACTGTACAGACCAGGTAGAAGACATGAGTTTATTATATCCCCACTGTTCAGACCAAACCCAGGTAGAAGACATGAGTTTATTATATCCCCACTGTACAGACCAAACCCAGGTAGAAGACATGAGTTTATTATATCCCCACTGTTCAGACCAAACCCAGGTAGAAGACATGAGTTTATTATATCCCCACTGTACAGACCAAACCCAGGTAGAAGACATGAGTTTATTATATCCCCACTGTACAGACCAAACCCAGGTAGATGACATGAGTTTATTATATCCCCACTGTTCAGACCAAACCCAGGTAGATGACATTAGTTTGAGCCAACTCCCCAAACAGGAGATTACCATATTTCAGCCATGAGGAGATTGCAAGGCTGCTGTGGTGGGCATGTGGAGAGGCAGTGTGTGTGTGTGTGTGTGTGTGTGTGTGTGTGTGTGTGTGTGTGTGTGTGTGTGTGTGTGTGTGTGTGTGTGTGTGTGTGTGTGTGTGTGTGTGTGTGTGTGTGTGGGTGTGTGTGTGTGTGTGTGTGTGTGTGTGTGTCTGTGTGTGCGTGTGCGTGTGTGTGTGTGTGTGTGTGTGTGTGGGTGTGTGTGTGTGTGTGTGTTTTGAGGGTGGCTAACATGGTTTTAAGTTGCAAGGCGAAACCCAACTCTCCCAGACAGCTCCAGGCAGAAGGACCGCTCCTGTTGTTGTTTCCCTTCTCCTGCATTCCTGTCCTCCCCTGACGTGTGGAGGAGAGGAGGAGAGGAAAAGAAGACAGAAAAGAAGGGATGACAAGGGTAACAGGTTGTTTCATGCCAAACTGACAGCCCACGCTTTCTCTCTCTCCCAAGACCCAACCACCCCATCCCTGTCCCTGCAACTACACAGAAATACAGTACCTGTTCTCATCAGATCAGATCTGAACTCATTCACACACACACACACACACACACACACACACACACACACACACACACACACACACACACACACACACACACACACACACACACACACACACACACACACACACACACACACACACACACACACACACACACACACACACACACTTCACATACTTCTCTGAACTGACACATTCCGTGAACACTGTGTACTGCTGCACTGCCAGGACTCATAAAAAACAAGGTTCAACCTTCCACTAGGTATTTCTGAGTTCAGTGTATGGGCCATAAAGCTGAGGGAAACCAACAATATTGTATGGGCCATAAAGCTGAGGGAAACCAACAATATTATATGGGCCATAAAGCTGAGGGAAACCAACAATATTGTATGGGCCATAAAGCTGAGGGAAACCAACAATATTGTATGGGCCATAAAGCTGAGGGGAACCAACAATATTGTATGGGCCATAAAGCTGAGGGAAACCAACAATATTGTATGGGCCATAAAGCTGAGGGAAACCAACAATATTGTATGGGTCATAAAGCTGAGAGGAAACCAACAATATTGTATGGGTCATAAAGCTGAGGGAAACCAACAATATTGTATGGGCCATAAAGCTGAGGGGAACCAACAATATTGTATGGGCCATAAAGCTGAGGGGAACCAACAATATTGTATGGGCCATAAAGCTGAGGGAAACCAACAATATTGTATGGGCCATAACGCTGAGGGGAACCAACAATATTGTATGGGCCATAAAGCTGAGAGGAAACCAACAATATTGTATGGGCCATAAAGCTGAGGGAAACCAACAATATTGTATGGGCCATAAAGCTGAGGGGAACCAACAATATTGTATGGGTCATAAAGCTGAGGGAAACCAACAATATTGTATGGGCCATAAAGCTGAGAGGAAACCAACAATATTGTATGGGCCATAAAGCTGAGGGAAACCAACAATATTGTATGGGCCATAAAGCTGAGGGGAACCAACAATATTGTATGGGTCATAAAGCTGAGGGAAACCAACAATATTGTATGGGCCATAAAGCTGAGAGGAAACCAACAATATTGTATGGGCCATAAAGCTGAGAGGAAACCAACAATATTGTATGGGCCATAAAGCTGAGAGGAAACCAACAATATTGTATGGGCCATAAAGCTGAGAGGAAACCAACAATATTGTATGGGCCATAAAGCTGAGAGGAAACCAACAATATTATATGGGCCATAAAGCTGAGGGGAACCAACAATATTGTATGGGCCATAAAGCTGAGGGGAACCAACAATATTGTATGGGCCATAAAGCTGAGAGCAAACCAACAATATTATATGGGCCATAAAGCTGAGGGGAACCAACAATATTGTATGGGCCATAAAGCTGAGGGGAAACCAACTATAGATTATGTAAAAGAGCATGTGAAGAGTGTGAACAATTAGTGCAAATGTTGTATTTATTTTTTATTTAACCTTTATTTAACTAGGCAAGTCAGTTAAGAACAAATTCTTATTTACAATGACGGTCTACCAAGAGGCAAAAGGCCTCCTGCAGGGGCGGTGGCTGGGATTAAAAATAAAATAAAATATAAAATATAAAATATAAATACAGGACAAAACACACATCACGACAAGAGAGACAATACAACACTACTTAAAGAGAGACCTAAGACAGCAACATAGCAAGGCAGCAACACGTGACAACACAGCATGGTAGCAACACAACATGACAACAACCTGGTAGCAACACAACATGGTAGCAGCAAATGAACTGTCATTGTTCGGAGTCAACAAATCCTGCTGTTTTTAAACTATATTCCTGGTTATCTCCCGTCTGGATTACTGCAACTCGCTGTTGGCTGGGCTCCCTGCCTGTGCCATTAAACCCCTACAACTCATCCAGAACGCCGCAGCCCGTCTGGTGTTCAACCTTCCCAAGTTCTCTCACGTCACCCCGCTCCTCCGCTCTCTCCACTGGCTTCCAGTCGAAGCTCGCATCCGCTACAAGACCATGGTGCTTGCCTACGGAGCTGTGAGGGGAACAGCACCTCCGTACCTTCAGGCTCTGATCAGTCCCTACACCCAAACAAGGGCACTGCGTTCATCCACCTCTGGCCTGCTGGCCCCCCTACCTCTGAGGAAGCACAGTTCCCGCTCAGCCCAGTCAAAACTGTTCGCTGCTCTGGCACCCCAATGGTGGAACAAGCTCCCTCACGATGCCAGGACAGCGGAGTCAATCACCACCTTCCGGAGACACCTGAAACCCCACCTCTTTAAGGAATACCTGGGATAGGATAAAGTAATCCTTCTAACCCCCCCCCCCCCCTTAAAATATTTAGATGCACTATTGTAAAGTGGTTGTTCCACTGGATATCATAAGGTGAATGCACCATTTTGTAAGTCGCTCTGGATAAGAGCGTCTGCTAAATGACTTAAATGTAAATGTAAATGTAAATGTTATTTTATTTTGTTAATCCAAAAAGTAACTTTTTCTTCAAATTCCGACCCTGGCTGGTTGACAGTGATAACCCACTGGGCACAGAGGTCATTTCAACATCTAGTTTTGATTTTCATTTGGTTGAGTTGTCAACTACCGTGATTTCAATGAATTCGTGTCATTCGATTTAGGTTACAAGTTGGGTGAAAAAAAGAAATTTTCTTACGTTGATGACTTTTTGCAAATCCAATCACTTTTCCACGTTGATTGAACTCCATCTCATTGAATTTTTGTTGTTGAAATTAGGTGGAAACAACATTGAAACAACCCGTTTTTGCCCAGTGGAAAACCATCTCTAAACTATTTGATTTCTATAACCTCTGTTCCCTGCTTCATTTCTCCAGGGGACTGAAATGTGACTCTTTAGATGTTTGGATGACTGACTACTTGCCTGACTGACTGACTGCCTGACTGACTGACTGCCTGCCTGAGGTCAGGACTCAATCCGAGGCACTTAGTAGCGCGCTTGACGCACTTGACATTTAAAGGTAATTTCTAATTGAGCCTATATCTGCAGTGTTTACCGTGAATGTGATCTCGGTGAATACGCGAACATTGCCTTTAAAAGGTGCATTGTCGACAGTGCTCTACAACGGGCCTCAGATTGAATCCCGGCTTGACTGTTGCTCTGGCCCACAGCCAGTGGTCTGTTTGTTACAGTGTGTTGTGTTTCAGTGATGGAGGAGCCCTTAGCACGCTCCCCATATAAAGTGTCATCTGGCCCAGACATCCATCTGGTGGATTAGAAAATTCTGTGTCCCCAATGGAACCCTAGTCCTTATATAGTGCACTATGAGCCCTGGTCAAAAGTAGGGAATAGGGTGGCATTTGGGATGTATCCCAGGCTTTGTTAACATGATGTCACGCCACTTCAAAACAAACCAGAGGTCTTTTTCAAACACTTTTTTCCATCATCATAAAGGGAGAGATTAAAATGTGATTGGCACAGATCACAACAGTGGAAACACACACACTCCCACAAAAATGTCAGCACCCACACACACAAACGTACACGCTCAATAAACAGACATACACACCCACAGTCGCTCAATAAACACACATCACACAATGCACACTTCCCACACACAGACATTTCTACTAATCACCAGCTGGAACTTGATATTGTTTGTGTGAAGTTTTGATAATTTACTGTGTTTCTACACTCAGGCCAAGTCAACCCATCCTCTGCAGCCTGCACTACACATGTGTGAGAAAATGTGTGTGTTTGTGTTTGTGTCAGATATACAAACATTAATAATCTCTTTGATGTCCACCACCCACCCTCTCGCTCTTTCTGTCTGTCTCTCTCTCTCTGTCTCTGTCTGTCTCTCTCTGTGTCTCTCTGTCTCTCTGTCTCTCTCTCTTTCTCTGTCTGTCTGTCTGTCTGTCTGTCTGTCTGTCTGTCTGTCTGTCTGTCTGTCTGTCTGTCTGTCTGTCTGTCTGTCTGTCTGTCTGTCTGTCTCTCTCTCTCTGTGTCTCTGTCTATGTCTGTCTGTCTCTGTCTCTGTCTCTGTCTGTCTGTCTCTCTCTGTCTGTCTGTCTGTCTGTCTGTCTGTCTGTCTGTCTGTCTGTCTGTCTGTCTGTCTGTCTGTCTGTCTGTCTGTCTGTCTGTCTGTCTGTCTGTCTCTCTCTCTCTTTCTTTCCATCTCTCTCTCTCTGTCTCTCTCTCTCTCTCTCTGTCTGTCTCTGTCTCTGTCTCTGTCTGTCTGTCTGTCTGTCTGTCTGTCTGTCTGTCTGTCTGTCTGTCTGTCTGTCTGTCTGTCTGTCTGTCTGTCTCTCTCTCTCTCTCCACATCTCTCTCTCTTTCTTTCCATCTCTTTCTCTCTCTCTCTCTCCCTCTCTCCCAGTACACAGCCTGGCTAATTAAAGTGCAACGTGTCAACGGGGGGTATCCCCTACATCCCCACAGCCGGCGTGGCGCGCCCCTGACATGATTGATTGTGACTCTCAGGGCTCTCGGCTGGGTGTCCCCCTCTGCCCTCTTCCTCATCCCCCCACCCCACAGAAAGGATTACATGGGCCCTCCGTAACCTTCCCTGGCATTGTGCCACATCAAAGACCCGGCGGGGGACATTAGCATTTTTAATCAGCAGTGGGCCCCATGCTGACACAGGATGCCTGATCACTATAGTCAGTAGGACACAGAGAACACCCTGTCCAGAGAACACACACATGCTCACACAGAACTGATACACACACATGAACAATCACACACATCACAACTACCCTTTCAGTTCCCTAGTGACCTATTACACATGCGCACACGCTTCCACCAAACACGCACACACACACACACACACACACACACACACACACACACACACACACACACACACACACACACACACACACACACACACACACACACACACACACACACACACACACACACACACACACACACACACACACACACACACACACACACACACACAACCCCAAATGAGCCAAACAAATCGTTCCCTTTTTAGTTAGCAGAGTGGCTTATTAGTGGAAATTAGCAAGCTCCCTCTTTGTGTCGGCCTCATTCTCTGTCCTGGTACCCTCATTCCCTGGGCCATCCTATCATACTCATTCTCTGTCCTGGTACCCTCATTCCCTGGGCCATCCTATCATACTCATTCTCTGTCCTGGTACCCTCATTCCCTGGGCCATCCTATCATACTCATTCTCTGTCCTGGTACCCTCATTCCCTGGGCCATCCTATCATACTCATTCTCTGTCCTGGTACCCTCATTCCCTGGGCCATCCTATCATACTCATTCTCTGTCCTGGTACCCTCATTCCCTGGGCCATCCTATCATACTCATTCTCTGTCCTGGTACCCTCATTCCCTGGGCCATCCTATCATACTCATTCTCTGTCCTGGTACCCTCATTCCCTGGGCCATCCTATCATACTCATTCTCTGTCCTGGTACCCTCATTCCCTGGGCCATCCTATCATACTCATTCTCTGTCCTGGTACCCTCATTCCCTGGGCCATCCTATCATACTCATTCTCTGTCCTGGTACCCTCATTCCCTGGGCCATCCTATCATACTCATTCTCTGTCCTGGTACCCTCATTCCCTGGGCCATCCTATCATACTCATTCTCTGTCCTGGTACCCTCATTCCCTGGGCCATCCTATCATACTCATTCTCTGTCCTGGTACCCTCATTCCCCGGGCCATCAGATCATCTTCCTCTCTTGTCATTAGAAATGGGGGGAAAAATACAACTACCCCCCTTTCTCTCTCCCCCTTTCCCCCTCGCTCCCACTCTCTCTCTCTCTCTCCCTCCCTCTCCCAGGAACGACACAATTAGCGCCTATACCACAGGGTAAAGGGAGGTGAGAGGAAGCAAAGCTACGATCATAAAAGTCCTCCTCCATTCATTAGCAGAGACCTCTGAGTGGCCATTTGAAGTTCAGATACAGTTCAATACAGAAAATAGAAAAAAAGTTATTCCGTTACTCAACAATATGAAGCAGATATCGTTAAATAGAATCCTTTCCCCATGAATCTTACAGGTAGAATAAACCTCTTCAGAATGGCATGTCTGCCAACATTTTTGTATTTATTTTCAGTAATATCAATTACCCCCAACGAAGACATTCTTTAAAAAAATATACTTGATCAAAACAGACTTTATATGGGCAAATACAATTCACAGAATAAAAAGAAAAGTTAACCATTTTCCTGTCTGAGGGTGGTTTTAACCTTCCAGACTTGGAATTGTATCAACTCGCTACCCAAGGCTTTTACTCGTGACATATAGTTGAACTCACTAAAGAGGAACAATGGGTACATATTGAAGATGCACATGCTCATCCCCAGAATCTTTTCATGTGTCTATTTTCAAAGGATAAAGCTAAGAACATTAACAACTTCATAGTTAAGAACACTTTAACAATATGGAAGAAAATGAAACGTATTCTATAAGAACCAATATCACTCCCATCAAATTCAACCCTATGGAACAATCCTTGGATAGCTTTTCAGAATTCACCAATAAATTGGTACACATGGAAAACTGAAGGCACCATAAATGAACAGGAAATACATTTATTTCCGTGACAGAATTTAAATTTGGACTGAACAATGTCAAACGTTTCAAATACATGCAACTTAAAAGTTACATATCACAACATTTCAATTTGAAATAATCTTGACATCAGAGCAACCTTGAGGGAATCTTATTTGAATCATAAAAGGATGTTCATATGATAGGTAAGATATACAAAACCTTGCAGAGAGCCTATCCAACTGACAATCTCTTAAATATAAACTGTTGGAACCAAGACTTAAAAAGAACTGATGTTGGCACAATATGGAGGGAAAGTTGGAGCAGAACTAACAAAATTACAGTTAACGAAAATGTACGCTTAGTCCAGTATAAACTAATCTATAGAATGCATTATACAAGAGACAGAATTCACACATTTTACAGGAGAATGGCAGAGTCATGGAGGGAGAGAGAGAGAGAGAGAGAGAGAGAGAGAGAGAAGGTGGGGGTGGGGTTAGAGAGAGAGAGAGAGAGAGAGAGAGAGAGAGAAGGTGGGGTGGGGGTAGAGAGAGAGAGAGAGAGAGAGAGAGAGGTGGGGTTAGAGAGAGAGAGAGAGAAGGTGGGGTGGGGTTAGAGAGAGAGAGAGAGAGAGAGAAGGTGGGGTGGGGTTAGAGAGAGAGAGAGAGAGAGAGAGAGAGAGAGAGAGAGAAGGTGGGGTGGGGGTAGAGAGAGAGAGGTGGGGTTAGAGAGAGAGAGAGAGAGAGAGAGAGAGAGAGAAGGTGGGGTGGGGTTAGAGAGAGAGAGAGAGAGAGAGAGAGAAGGTGGGGTGGGGTTAGAGAGAGAGAGAGAGAGAGAGAGTTAGAGAGAGAGAGAGAGAGAAGGTGGGGTGGGGTTAGAGAGAGAGAGAGAGAGAGAGAGAGAGAAGGTGGGGTGGGGGGTAGAGAGAGAGAGAGAGAGAGAGAGAGAGGTGGGGTGGGGGTAGAGAGAGAGAGAGAGAGAGAGAGCGAGAGAGAGAGAGAGAGAGAGAAGGTGGGGTGGGGGTAGAGAGAGAGAGAGAGAGAGAGAGAGAGAGAGAGAGAGAGAGAGAGAGAGAGAGAGAGAGGTGGGGTTAGAGAGAGAGAGAGAGAGAGAGAGAGAGAGGTGGGGTTAGAGAGAGAGAGAGAGAGAGAGAGAGGTGGGGTGGGGGTAGAGAGAGAGAGAGAGAGAGAGAGAGAGAGAGGTGGGGTTAGAGAGAGAGAGGAGAACAAACACATGCCATCTGCCACACAATGCATGTCACGGTCAGATTAAAACGTCATCACAGGAACAGCCTGGCAGACCGCTGTACATGAACCCCAATGACAACAGAGAACAGACAGAACAAAACAGAGGAGTGGAAGAAGAAGTGGAGGAACAAGAAAAAGAAGAGAGAGGAGATGGAGGAGAGGGGGAGGGGGGGAGAAAGAGGAGGAAGAGGTAGAAGAAAGATATTCAAATCCATTCAGTGTAATACTATCATCAATCTGGTTATCTGACTTGTATGCATCGTCTCAGCACACAGTGGTGCGCTATCATCAGTGACTTCTCCCCAGCACATGAAGGCACAGGATTAGCTTTTTCCAAGACTGATGCAAATTCACCATGGGAGCAAGAATAGCATCAAATCTGGGCCCGTTAATAGTTGAGAGAGAGAGACTTCCAAGTCCTAATATTCCCTCAGAAGTAGCATTATCTCACCAGCCCAACCTGCATCTCAGCACAAACCGGAGAAAAACACAGACACAAACACACACACACGCAGCAAACACACACACACGCAGCAAACACACACACACGCAGCAAACACACACACACGCAGCAAACACACACACACGCGTGCAGGCACGTACACACACAAAGTATTAAAAGCTATGGCAATCCTTGGATGAAATGTGATAAATGTGGTTTAGTAAAGCTTATCAACTGACTCCCTGGTGAAAGAAACAACCAAGAGGCCTGCTGTTTTATTTTGATCTACCTTCCCTCTCTTTTCTCCGTGTCTCTGTGAACATGACGTTTAGATATGGTGCGCTTGAAGTCCTTCCTCAAAGTGGGATCTGGGCACGACATTGCGTGGTGCGAAGCGGAGTGGTGGCTTCCTGATGTTTCCCTCGCCGCTCTCCCACTGGGCAGCGGACGGAATCACAACCCAGAGAAGACCGTTGGAAATGACATTTGATCAGCCCATATACCTGTTCTGTTCACTTTGAGGATGAAAAAACACCACAACAGAGAGATGAGCGATAGCTTTAGTTTCCTGGTTTTGTCTAATTGCACTCCCTTGTGCATTGCACTCCCTTGACTAGTCAGGTGCAGACCCCTCACAGCTGCTGCTGATGTTTTCATACCGTGACATCATGACAAGTACATTATAACACACTGGGCAGAGAATTCAACATATATTCCAAGTTGGTTAAACTTGATTTAATTTAAATGACGTAGAAACAACATTCATTCAACCAGTGTGTGCCCAGGATTTGTGTGTGTGTGTGTGTGTGTGTGTGTGTGTGTGTGTGTGTGTGTGTGTGTGTGTGTGTTGTGTGTGTGTGTGTGTGTGTGTGTGTGTGTGTGTGTGTGTGTGTGTGTGTGTGTGTGTGTGTGTGTGTGTGCACCAACATGTATTCATGTCCTTAACCATGCTTTTCCTGTTCTATCTTTTCTCCACCTCCAAACAGACAGATTGTTCTGCTGACTGAAGATGAAAGAGAGATACAGAAAGAGGACAGAGACTGACAGAGAGAAAGAGATGGGGAGGAAGAGAGAGAAAAAATATATATGAGAGAGGGATAGAGAGAGAGAGAGAGGGAGAGGGAGGGAGAGAGAGAGAGAGAGGGGGAGAGGGAGGGAGAGAGAGAGAAGGGGAGAACAAACAGGTGCGGTGGAGAGGAGAGGAGAGGCAGCAGCTCTCAGCAGTATCCTGCCTGTCTGACTTTATAGAGCAGGAACAGGAAGGAGACTGCTCTCTCTTTATGGCCTGCTAGCTCTCAGAGATAAGGAGAGAAACACCAAAAGGAACAGAGAGAGTGAGAGAGAGAGGGAGAGAGAGAGGGAGAGAGAGAAGGGGGAGCGAAAGAAAGAGAAAGAGAGCGAGAGAGAGATAGAGGGCAGCTGGACAAGGGGGTGTGAGGGGGAGGGAGGGGGGGAGACAGAGAGGGAGAGGGAGGGGGGATAGAGGGGAACGAGGTGACGGTCATCTCAATAAGCAAAGAGTGAAGTTAGTTAAAGAAACAACGACAAGACAACTATCTCTCTCTATTACCCATGTCCCTCTTTCTCTCTCTCTGAGGAATTTGTGCCTGACTTTCACAGCTTTATCTCAACAGAGGAGTTATAAAGAAATGAGCTTGCAGCCACTTTTCCTCTGATGTCAGAAATACACAGGCGAAGGATTGGGAGTAGAGAGGGATCAAAGAAAGATTGGGCCTGGCTGTGATGGAGTTACTGCAGAGAGAGAGAGAGAGAGACAGAGAGAGAGAGAGAGAGAGAGAGATTTACAAACAGCCAATAGACCTCTCCCACATCAGTTCTTTTTTAGTGACAAAACCATCATGAACTTCGTCTATTCATGAGTATCAATGTAGTCTTAATGTCTTAATGTCTTAAATGCATTTTACACAATTAAATAGTTCATAAGTTGAATGGAACTTTTGGAAAACGTGTATACATGGAATGGATTTTCCATGACCATGCCTTTAAAGTTTCTAACAAAAAAGTTGTTTACCAGATCATAAATGAAAGATTCCGTCTTTCTCTGAGGGAAAAGTTGAGCTGAAAAAGAGACGTCATGTTCAGACCAGCTCCTTACAACCCGCATCAAAGGAATATCCTGCTTTTATAACCCATGGCTGCCTTCCAAATAGCACCCGATTCCCTTTAATGCACTACATTTGACCAGGGCCCATCCACAGCCCTGGTCAAAAGTAGTGCCCTACATACGGAATAGGGTGCCATTTCGGACGTAGACCATGATACACACCCTTGCCAACTGCTATGCAGTTTGTGTGGCTAGCATGATGGTTTTTAATGGTAGATGCTATAGTGTCGTGGCGCAGACAGTCTTTAGTGGGTTCAGCTAAAGTGGTGAGACGGTATCGGAGGATACAGCTGGGTTTAAATGAGGGTTTATATCTTAACAAGAGGAGAAAGAGACAGATGTGGAGGAAGAGAGGGCATGGCAGAGCGATACATCTTAGACCCTTTCACACACACCGACACATGCACCGTCGCGCGCGCGCGCACACACACACACACACACACACACACACACACACACACACACACACACACACACACACACACACACACACACACACACACACACACACACACACACACACACACACACACACACACACACACACACACACACACACGGAAACTGGCCTTGAGCCCTCTGTCCCAAGCTCCCCAGCTGTCTGGGCTCACCCAGGCACAGCAGCAGTCTTCCTATCTGCTCAGCATTAGGACCCTGGCTGGCTGCTTTAAAGCCCAAGCCCTTTGAAGTGACACCAAAGTCAGATACTAGTATCTCTCATCTCCCATCTCCCTTTTAACACGGCAGCACTGACATTTCAGCCCTTCTTCGCCCCTTTTCATGCTGCTGCCTTTGAATTGATCCCCTTTTAAATACTAATTTTAACTTCTTCAAGGCAAAGCAAAGCATCGTGGTTAAGATTCTTCCGCTTGACGTATTCCTTTTTAGCCAAATAACAAGCGCTCAAAGGTAGCCGAGGTTCAGAGAACTCTGAGAACAGTAAGAGTCACGCAGGGCTCTGATCTTCTGTGTCAGAGTCCTGCTAAACGCTGTATTGTCCCTTTGAAGGCTTCACATTCTGTCTTTCATCTAGCAGATAACAACATCTCAATTGGTGTGTTGGTTCATTGCTTAGGATAAACCAAGATATCAAACGACTTCGGAACCGGTTGCTAGAATATCTCTATTTGGGGACACTATAACAAAATATGAAATTACACAGGCTTTATAAATGATTTAGGAAGCATCTATGGAGGGCTCATAAAGGCTTTATGAAGGCTTCATAATGCCTTTATTGGTGACAACCTGAGGTTGAAAACATCAACAGATGAAAACATCTCTTGCTAGTCTTTGTGATGCTGCCGTTTCTGTCTTTCCCGACCAACACTCATTTTCCTGTTTTCTAGGTGAAACATTTCACGGTTCAGCAGATCAAACACTCTCATAAGCTCTGGGTTTGTTTATTCCAACCCACACCCACCGAGAGAGAGAGAGAGAGAGAGAGAGAGAGAGAGAGAGAGAGAGAGAGAGAGAGAGAGAGAGAGAGAGACATGCAAGCAGCATTGCTCATTTCCACATTTGCCTCAACCCTTCCCCATCCTTCCTCAACCCTTCCTCAACCCTTCCTCTTTCACCCTACTCCCTCTAACATTTTCCTCTCTCTGAACAGCCTGTCATTTTAAAGAACTCCCTCTCCCTTTTTTCTTCACATATTTGTACATGCTTTTGGGACTTTCCCAGATCCCTCTCCCTCCCTCTATCCTTCCCTAACCCCTTCTCCCTCCCTCCCTCCCTCCACCCTTCCCTAACCCCTTCTCCCTCCCTCTTTTCTCAGTGTGTACCTGTATACCCTCCCCAGTCACCCCTCAACCCTTTTCCTGCCCCTCCCCTCGCCTCTATGCGTAAACACAGTATACACTACTTTAAACCCCATCTCTCTCTCTGTGAGAAGGTCTGGTGCAGAACTATTCCTTTCCCAGGCAGGCAGGCAGGCAGGCAGGCAGGCAGGCAGGCAGGCAGGCAGGCAGGCAGGCAGGCAGGCAGGCAGGCAGGCAGGCAGGCAGGCAGGCAGGCAGGCAGGCAGGCAGGCAGGCAGGCAGGGGGTTGCTGGGCAGGCACGTCTGACTTAGATCTGAGCCCTGCTATCCTCCCTCCCCTCTCTCTCTCCCCTCCCCCTCTCTCTCTTTCTCTCTCTCTCTCTCTCCCCTCTCTCTCTCCCACCTCTCGTCTCCCACCCCTCTCTCTCTCTTCCTCTCCTTCAAAGGAGGCAGAGGAGGAGGATGGAAGGATGGAGGGATGACTTAACACCAGGGGAATGCTGACAGACCAGTGGTTAGAACTCTGTATCCCAGCTTATTAACACTCAATACCAAACAGCCTCCACCATAACTCCTAGGGTGACCTCTCCCTCACACACCAAGCCAGGTGGACAGAATGATGAAACCATGTTGTGGGTAGAATATGTATCTATTTGTTCTCCCTCAGCTTCAGGTTAGTGTACTATGGGGCTATGGAGATCAATATACTCCATTCTGCAGTCATTAACTTGACAGAAGAAAAGTCTCCATCAACACCATTTGCAGCACCAGTGTCAGTGTGCAGTGCAGGCACATACAGTGTTACAGCACCACATAGTACTCCACAACCATCTCCACTGTAAATATGCCTCTGTAAGAGCAGGAGTACTGTCTGTCCGTCAACATCATGCACAGCCCTGGGCCACAGAATGGGACTTGGCCACACTGAGAGAGGCTGGGAAGTCACAAGATATGACATTTGTTACAAATATACCGAATTGAAATATACACTGATTGTACAAAACAATTGGGACACCTTCCTAATATTGAGTTGCATCCGCTTTTTCTCTCAGAACAGCCTCAATTCGTCAGGACATGGACTCTAACAGGTGTCGAAAGCATTCCACAGGGATGCTGGCCCATGTTGACTCCAATGCTTCCCACAGTTGTGTCAAGTTGGCTGGACGTCCTTTGAGTGGTGGACCATTCTTGATACACACGGGAAACTGTTGAGTGTGAAAAACCCAGCAGCGTTGCAGTTCTTGACACAAACCGTTGTGCTTGGAACCTACTACCATACCCCATTCAAAGGCACTTAAATATTTTGTCTTGCCCATTCACCCTCTGAATGGCACACATACACAATCCATGTCTAATTGTCTCAAGGTTTAAATCCTTCTTTAACCTGTCTCCTCCCCTTCATCTACACTGATTGAAGTGGATTTAACAGGTGACATCAATAAGGGATCATAGGTTTCACCTGGATTCATCTGATCAGTCTGTGCCATGGAAAGAGCAGGGGTTCCTAATGTTTTGTACAGTGTATATACAGTATAATGCAAATGTGAGTACTATACCATGATAAAGAAAGGTTTTCAGTCCTAGTCTTTACTCTTGTGATGTGAGATTGGAGAGGGTTGGTTGATGTATTTGTTATATTGTGTGTTGTGTTGTGTTTCTGTCTGTTGTTGAGCGGGTGGGAGAGAGCATCATACTGTTTAATAATCAGGAGGATGTTTAGATTGCAGATGCACATTGGAGCGAACAAACCTAGCCTCCATGTCTTTACTCTCCAAACGCGACCCATGTATCTCTCTGTCTCCATCTCTCTCTTTGTCTCGTTCTCTACCACTCTCTATCCCCTCTCTCTCTCTCTCTCTCTCTCTTTCTCTCTCTCTTATCCTCCCCATACCTAGTCCCACTCCACCCCGCTCTACCCCTCCCCAACCCCCCATCCCCCTGTTGCCTCTGCCTGGGAAACATGGAAGCACAGAGATCCAAAAACACGTGGTTAGCCATAAAACTTCACATGCACTCTCTGTACCCTCTCCCATCAACCCCCCCCCCCCCCCCCCACCCAACACATATCCCCACAAGAGCAGGCATGAGAGGAGACAGTGAGACAGTAAGACAATGAGACGAGAGGAAGAGGCAGATGGACAACAATCAAGGCTGTCTCTGTAGTGGAGAGAAACTAACAGAGGGACAATAGAGACAATGATAGAGAAAGGAAGAGAGAGAGAGAGAAGTGACTGCAGGCTACCATTCCACCAGGGGTAGTGAACAATGACTATCCTGTTGCTCTACGGGGCATCACTAGCTTACCCCACTGAAACATTAGACAAGCGTAAACATACCAGGACAATGGACCTTGGTCTCCACTGTCTCATTCAAAGGTGTCTTTTTGCTCCTGCCGTTGGCTGGGTGTAGAGGAGTTATCCCACCTCGCCATGTGTCCTCAGTACCCACTCCATATGTAGCCTATCTGTTTCTGTGTATCGTGTTCCAAGCACTGAATGTCAAAACCCTGTCTTCTCTGCTACCCAAAGCATTTATGAGATAGAGAATCTCCTCAGATCAGTGACGTGTGATGGGGAACAAGAAATAGAATTCTCTTTTTTCCAGTGTCATTTCAGAGCCTACAACAATGCACGTCTTCTAGTGTTCTGGTTACATACCATTACGTTACCAAGACAGATAGCTATCTGATGTCTGCTTCCCTGAGTCGCAGTGCCTTCGGAAAGCATTCAGACCCCTTGACTTTTTCCACATTTTATTACGTTACAGCCTCATTCTAAAATGGATTAAATAAATAAAAAATCCTCAACAATCTACACACAATTCCCCATAATGACGAAGCGAAAACAGGTTTTTTCAAATGTATTAAATTTACATAAATAATTTATTTACATAAGTATTCAGACCCTTTGCTATGAGACTTGAAATTGAGCTCAGGTGCATCCTGTTTCCATTGATCATCCTTGAGATGTTTCTAGAACTTGATTGGAGTCCCCCTGTGGTAAAGTCAATTGATTGGACATGATTTGGAAAGGTACACACCTGTCTATATAAGGTCCCACAGTTGACAGTGCTTGTCAGAGCAAAAAACAAATTGTCGTAGAGCTCCGAGACAGAATTGTGTCGAGGCACATATCTGGGGAAGGGTACAAAAACATTTTTGCAGCATTGAAGGTCCCCAAGAACACAGTGGCCTCCATCATTCTTAAATGAAAGATGTTTGGAACCACCAAGACTCTTCCTAGAGCTGGCCGCCCGGCCAAACTGAGCAATCGGGGGAGAAGGGCCTTGGTCAGGGAGGTGACCAAGAACCTGATGGTCACTCTGACAGAGCTCTAGAGTTCCTCTGTGGAGATGGGAGAACCTTCCTGAAGGACAACCATCTCTGCAGCATTTGACCAATCAGGCCTTTATAGTAGAGTGGCCAGACGGAAGCCACTCCTCAGTAAAAGGCACATGACAGCCTGCTTGGAGTTTACCAAAAGGCACCTAAAGACTCTCAGACCATGAGAAACAAGATTCTCTGGTCTGATGAAACCAAGATTGAACTCTTTGGCCTGAATGCCAAGCGTCACGTCTGGAGGAAACCTGGCACCATCCCTACGGTGAAGCATGGTTGTGGCAGCATCATGCTGTGGGGATGTTTTTCAGCGGCAGGGACTGAGACTAGGCAGGATCGAGGGGAAGATGAACAGAGCAAAGTACAGAGAGATCCTTAATGAAAACCTGCTCCAGAGCGCTCAGGACCTCAGACTGGGGTGAAGGTTCACCTTCCAACAGGACAACGACCATAACCACACAGCCAAGACAATGCAGGAGTGGCTTCGGAACAAGTCTCTGAATGTCCTTGAGAGGCCCAGCCAGAGCTTGGACTTGAACCCGATCAAACATCTCTGGAGAGACCAGAAAATAGCTGTGCAGCAACTCTCCCCTTCCAACCTGATAGAGCTTGAGAGGATCTGCAGAGAAGAATGGGAGAAACTCCCTAAATACAGGTATGCCAAGTTTGGAGCGTCATAACCAATAAGAATCGAGGCTGTAATCGCTGCCAAAAGTGCTTCAACAAAGTACTGAGTAAAGGGTCTGAATACTTATGCAAATGTGATATTTCTGTTTTTTTTATATAAATTAGCAAAAATAAAAAACGATTTTTGCTTTGTCATTATGGCGTATTGTGTGTAGATTGATGATGGGAAAAAACTATTGAATCAATTTTAGAATAAGGCTGTAACGTAACAAAATGTGGAATAAGTCAAGGGGCCTGAATACCTTCCGAAGGCACTGTGTGCCTATAGATAGCTGCTTCTAATGGGATTCTGCTTGAGGTCATTCTACTTTAATCTGGATATATATGTGACGTTTTTGTTCCACTCAGTCAGTTGAACAGTAAGACTAAAATTGAAGAGTCCTCTGCATGTCGGTCTGAAATAATAAGCCTAAACCCTAAACTGTTTTTGATTGATATCTTTCTGCTCCTCTGGCCCTAGCAGCCGTCATTCATGAGGGGTGTGTGTGTGTGTGTGTGTGTGTATTTATGTATGTGTGTGGTGAGTGTGTTACATCAGAAGACCGGAGCGTAAGTACCTAGTCATGTGATTGGTCACATGCCAGGGTTCTGTTACCACAGCGGCGCCTGGCAGGGGTCCAGACCAGGCCCGGGGTCCTGACCACAGTCCCACGGTCGTCTAGGGAGATGCCTGAGTGGAGCGCTGATCTGCAGACTCAGAGCACAACTCAGGCAGACACAAAATGACGGGGTTCAGGAGCCAAATTGGGGGTCTCACTCCCTCACATCCGTCTGAGGTGGGGAATGGTGGAGGGAGGAGGGAGTTGGTTGGGGAGAGAAGGGGGTTGAGGATGGTGATGAAAGACAGTGAGCAGAACTGTTTCTCATCTCACTACTGGGCTGAGCTGTGTTCTACTGGTCTGGGCTGTGTTCTACTGGGCTGGGCTGTGTTCTACTGGGCTGGGCTGTGTTCTACTGTGTTGTGCTTTGTAATGTTGTGTTGTGCTTTCAAATATTGTGTTGAACTTTGCGATGTGCTTTCTCTACTGTCCTTTATGGACCACCTGATGAAGACCTTCACTGTTGAAACGATGTTTGTCTGAGATTCCCTATAAAAACGCCACTTCGATACAGCTACCACTGGAATGTGTTTTTTTTGTCGCAGATTATGAGAATTTACGCAGCAGGTTAGGAAAATTAACGTAGCAGGTTAGGAGAATTAGGTTAAGGTTAGGAAAAGGGTTGGCAAAAATGCTCTCCTAACCTGCTACGGAAAGTCACTTCCGGTCATAGCGGTATTGAAGTGGCGTGTTTTTAGGCAGCCCCGTTTGTCTCTATGACGACAATACCATTTCTGTTATCGAGGCCTCACTTCCTGTTTAGTACTGTTGTCGTGCCAAAAGTCTTTGATCTCTCCTGTGACAGGCAACACAAGGAGCAGATTAGCAGATGCTGGGTATCTGTGGAGGAATAACAACAGAGAGAGAGAGAGAGAGATGTGGACAGTCCGGGCTCAGGAGACAGAGAGATATCAGATAGGCTGGCCAAGTCATTATGAATGTGTAATGGTAAGAAACACCCAGTGCTCCAGTGATAATGATCACTGTCACTACTCATTCCCATGGACAGGGAATCAAGCACAGTATGGGAGAATGTAAGGGAAGAATGTAAATGCAAACAAATGTGTTGATTAGATGGATGATGATGAGAAGAGGAGGATGAGGAAGAGGAGGCGGAGGAGGAAGAGATGGAGGAGGAGGTGGAGGAGACGAAGGAGGAAGAAGAGATGGAGGAGAATGAGGAGGAGATGGAGGAGGATGAGGAGGATGAAGAAGAAGAGGAGATGGAGGAGGAAGAGGAGGATGATGATCTGGTTGAAATGGCTATATGACCTTCTGATTGAACAGATTTGGGTGTTGGGTTAAGGAATGAAGCATGCATGTCTTATGTTTGAAAGAAAAACACCATCACAGGAACTATCCTCCAATGTGCTCCATAAAACTTCCCACAGCAGGTTTCAATGATTCAATATGCCAGCTGCCCTCCATATTGAATAGCTACCGTATTCCAAAGTAGCCACAGTTTTGAAAAGCAATTTGGAGGTTACCTAGCTTAGTCCAGGCTTTTTAAAGATTGACCCTATCCAAAATAGCCTTTCATACAAAGAGCAGTTCACTGAGTCTTGACTCCATAGAGCCTCTCTGAATGCAGCAGCTTGCCTGTGAAGACGGTAAAAGACCTTCAAGTGTATTAAGTAACCTTTGCGGATGAAAGCGGTGAAAATGGTATTTTAACAATATTGTGATGCCCTTTCAATATGAAAGGTGGCAGTATAAGGAATGCTCTCAGCCAATGAATGCATAGGAAGGAGAACGGAGTATGTGTTGAGGAAGTGGTGATCATCCTCTAATAATACAAGCCTGCCTCTAGTAATACAAGCCTACCATCCTAGCTGATGGGTATGTCAGATGTGCAATGTGATGACAATCATAGCCCAATCTAAAGTGTTTAGAGAAAATAAATCAGTCAGAAATCATATCCCCACAATCCACTCATTAAAATACAAATTGTATTCATGTCAGGAATGCACACACACACACACACACACACACACACACACACACACACACACACACACACACACACACACACACACACACACACACACACAGAGAGAAGGGCTCTAGTGATCAAATTAGAGCTGTGTATTCATTTCCAGCAGGGAGCATATTAAAAGCTGATAATAGGAACACACATGACAGACTTCTCTCTGGGTCCTGAGAGCTCCAGCAGCCCACCACAGCGGTGTGAGAGCTCAGGGGTACCCAGCATAATCCTCCAGTTATCTCCAGGAGGTCCCTCCGGCTTGCCCAGGACCCCCCACACCTCCCTGGGCAGAGGTAGAGGTCGAACTGGGAAAGGGAACGTGTAGACAAATGTCATTCAAAGATGTACATCCACAATCCATCATCTTCATGTAGACATGCGCAAACTAGTGCTGGGCGATTAGTACTTTTTGAGGTCGGTTTGGTGATCAAAAAATTACCACGATTTTCATTATTTTTCTAAAGATTAAATGCACTATTCATTGTGGGTTGAATGATGTACCATAGAATAAAACAATTAATAAAATAATTGAAGTCCCATGATGGCAGTGACTGCCAATTACTTATTAACAATAAGTTATTCACATTTTCCTTTCAAATATTTTGTTTTATTTGAAGACTATTTAGTTCCAGGTGATCTCATTTCTGTAGAGCTGCTGCCTATACTGTCTGGAAAAATGACTATTTTAGTAGTTCTTAGTATTTTCAGGCAGAGATAGCGCATCGAAGCAAGTACTCCATCTATCCCTCGATCACGCATTCTTCAGTCTCTTATGCAGCAGGCATAAAAGAAACAGACCAGACAAGTAGGCGCGCACTGGATTATGGTCATTGTAGTTAATTACCACGTTTTCTGTACAAAACTATGTAGAACGCTGGCCTGCTGGAATCTACAACTCCCTACTACATCGCACCGTTCAGACATGAACGGATTTATCTCTAGAGAATCTGCAGGGAAATATGAACAATGAGCTCACAGAAAAAACTATATTGAATAAAAATTATTGAACCAACTTTGGTCAAATTAGTTGTTTAAATACCAAAAAATAACCAATAACCAACACTAACGGCTTTTGGGGATTTCAGGTCCCCACAAGGATAGAAAAACAAGACCACACACACACCAGGTCACCAGTTGGTTAGACAAGTGTGAACACACACACACACACACACACACACACACACACACACACACACACACGATCCCATACACACTTGAAAAAAAGCAGAGTAGAGCATTCTCATTTCATTTGAAAAATATAACATTTTAATAAAGGCTACATCTCTTTATAATAATAATTACATTAATTAAAGTACCGAGGCGTCTTTCCAATGGAGATCTATCGAATAGAATGCATCATTTACAGTTTTAATACAAGTGGAACAAAAACAAAAAGCGCCATGAAAAATATTATAAAACAAACATGATTACAAGGAGATACTAAAAAGGCATAGTAATAAAATCTCTTTTGAACATAAGCCCCTTGTGAAAACCAAGGGAGTAACATACCCTGATAACAGGGTAGTAACACGGTAAAGGGATCCATGTAGGCACAGCTACTGTACTCAGTAAAACACTACGGCTTCCTCTCAAACGCCACCCTATTACCTACGGAGTGCACTACTTTTGCCCTGGTCATAGGAAATAGGGTGCCATTTGAGACGCAGCATCGTAGTGTGTGTTAGCATCATAACCTCTTCCTCTGGCAACGCAGGGTTAACAAGACACACAGGAGAGACCGGTCAATTCAACACAGAGGCGTAAATACCACTAACATTTGTGAGGGGACAAAACATTTTTGGGGGGAGGCAGACATGGTCGTACTCATTAGGACACGTATCAGAACCGGTTTTGCTAAACAAAATGAAAATGTGCGTTTCTTATTGGACAGATCCAGGAAAGGTAGTCCGTCCCTGTTTGTGAGTTTTCTTCCGTTAGGCCTAATGAATACACCCTAGATCGGTAGTTCTGCTCAGAAGCCTGGACATCAAGGAACGAGGGGTGGCTATACACAAAACAACTGCTGAGCTTTGCTGGTATAGATTCATTTGGTGGGCTTGTCTTTAACAGGTGGAAACCTGTGTTAGCATGTTTCTGCAATTTGGGGCAGCTTGGTGCTCTGGGACAGGTTAGGGCCAGTTCGGGGGTAGTGTTGTCCTAAGTGTGGGCTCTTTCCCTGTGCAAAGCCTGGGCAACAAAAAGGCACTGAGACATGAGACTACAGGGCTGTGGTACCTGCGCTACACCACACTGTGGAGTTAGTACAGGAAGTCACTGACTGATCAGAACAGAAACCTCTGCCACAGGATTGGTTGACAAGGCAGGAAAGGGGAGGGAGGAAAACTAAATACTTTGCATTTGAAATATTGGAGATGACATCTCCCAATTCTCCAAGCAGCTTGTCCATCCACAGGACTATGGGGAGGGGAGTGACATTTCAATAAATAATGAATAAACTCTTTACATTTATCAATAAATCATTATACATGTCCATCTGCATATACATCTAGGGTTGTTGGTAGAGGCAGGCTCAGATAGGGCACCAGTCCCAACTGTCACCTCTCAACCTTCACCTCTAGCAGTCTCTCAGGTATCAGAGGTTCCCGCCTACTCCCTCAGACAGTGGTCATTCAATTCACGTATAGTTCCTGAAACCCAACACCCGTATCCAAACCCAACCCACAGTCCACCATTTTCTCCTCTTTCATCTCCAAGACGACGATGTTTTTGTTAAATAGTTCTGTAAAGCAGAGTGTTGATGGCTACTCCTCTCTCCATCCTTCATTGGCCAAGCTTCTTCAATAGAATCTCCAGTCATCAGTCCTTAGCTTTAAGACTCTCTGGTGGAACAGGGATGTGAGGTGTCCATGGAGTGTTTCTGTTCTATATTCCTCTGGTACTTCTGGAGAGGTATCAGTCCATCCTCTCCACCTTGCCCAGGATCTTCCCCTGGTACCTGGGCAGAACAGAGCTGTCATCCAACACCTCCTCGAACACAGCTCCACACTTAAACTCATCACTGGCCCTCTTGAAGTAGTACCTGTAACCCAGGAGGTGAGAGAGGGGGTTAGTGACAACAGGTCAATCATTTGTACAGTCAACACAACCAGACCATAGACGACCTGGATTACATGGAACAGTACGCTATCCAACACATACTATTGAACAGTACGCCATCCAACACGTACAGGAACAGTACTATTGAGCAGTACGCTATCCAACACGTACTATTGAACAGTACGCCATCCAACACGTACAGGAAGAGTACTATTGAACAGTACGCTATCCAACACATACATGGAACAGTACTATTGAACAGTACGCTATCCAACACATACATGGAACAGTACTATTGAACAGTACGCTATCCAACACATACAGGAACAGTACTATTGAACAGTACGCTATCCAACACATACATGGAACAGTACTATTGAACAGTACGCTATCCAACACATACATGGAACAGTACTATTGAACAGTACGCTATCCAATACATACATGGAACAGTACTACTGAACGGTACGCTATCCAACACATACATGGAACAGTACTATTGAACGGTACGCTATCCAACACATACATGGAACAGTACTATTGAACAGTATGCTATCCAACACATACATGGAACAGTACTATTGAACAGTATGCTATCCAACACATACAGGAACAGTACTACTGAACGGTATTCTATCCAACACATACATGGAACAGTACTATTGAACAGTACGCTATCCAACACATACATGGAACAGTACTATTGAACAGTACGCTATCCAACACATACATGGAACAGTACTATTGAACAGCACGCTATCGAACACATACATGGAACAGTACTATTGAACAGTATGCTATCCAACACATACATGGAACAGTACTATTGAACAGTATGCTATCCAACACATACATGGAACAGTACTATTGAACAGTACGCTATCCAACACATACATGGAACAGTACTACTGAACAGTACGCTATCCAACACATACATGGAACAGTACTATTGAACAGTACGCTATCCAACACACACATGGAACAGTACTATTGAACAGTATTCTATCCAACACATACATGGAACAGTACTATTGAACAGTATTCTATCCAACACATACAGGAACAGTACTATTGAGCAGTACGCTATCCAACACATACATGGAACAGTACTATTGAACAGTACGCTATCCAACACATACATGGAACAGTACTATTGAACAGTACGCTATCCAACACATACATGGAACAGTACTATTGAACAGTATTCTATCCAACACATACATGGAACAGTACTATTGAACAGTACGCTATCCAACACATACAGGAACAGTACTATTGAACAGTACGCTATCCAACACATACAGGAACAGTACTATTGAACAGTACGCTATCCAACACATACAGGAACAGTACTATTGAACAGTACGCTATCCAACACATACGTGGAACAGTACTATTGAACAGTACGCTATCCAACACATACAGGAACAGTACTATTGAACAGTACGCTATCCAACACATACGTGGAACAGTACTATTGAACAGTACGCTATCCAACACATACAGGAACAGTACTATTGAACAGTACGCTATCCAACACATACGTGGAACAGTACTATTGAACAGTACGCTATCCAACACATACAGGAACAGTACTATTGAACAGTAAGCTATCCAACACATACAGGAACAGTACTATTGAACAGTACGCTATCCAACACATACATGGAACAGTACGATTGAACAGTATGCTATCCAACACATACATGGAACAGTACTATTGAGCAGTACGCTATCCAACACATACAGGAACAGTACTATTGAACAGTATTCTATCCAACACATACAGGAACAGTACTATTGAACAGTATTCTATCCAACACATACAGGAACAGTACTATTGAGCAGTACGCTATCCAACACATACGTGGAACAGTACGCTATCCAACACATACAGGAACAGTACTATTGAACAGTATTCTATCCAACACATACAGGAACAGTACTATTGAACAGTACGCTATCCAACACATACAGGAACAGTACTATTGAACAGTACGCTATCCAACACATACAGGAACAGTACTATTGAACAGTACGCTATCCAACACATACAGGAACAGTACTATTGAACAGTACGCTATCCAACACATACAGGAACAGTACTATTGAACAGTACGCTATCCAACACATACGTGGAACAGTACTATTGAACAGTACGCTATCCAACACATACAGGAACAGTACGCTATCCAACACATACGTGGAACAGTACTATTGAACAGTACGCTATCCAACACATACAGGAACAGTACTATTGAACAGTACGCTATCCAACACATACAGGTACAGTACTATTGAACAGTACGCTATCCAACACATACATGGAACAGTACGATTGAACAGTACGCTATCCAACACATACATGGAACAGTACTATTGAGCAGTACGCTATCCAACACATACAGGAACAGTACTATTGAACAGTATGCTATCCAACACATACATGGAACAGTACGCTATCCAACACATACAGGAACAGTACTATTGAACAGTATTCTATCCAACACATACAGGAACAGTACTATTGAACAGTATTCTATCCAACACATACAGGAACAGTACTATTGAGCAGTACGCTATCCAACACATACGTGGAACAGTACGCTATCCAACACATACAGGAACAGTACTATTGAACAGTATTCTATCCAACACATACAGGAACAGTACTATTGAACAGTACGCTATCCAACACATACAGGAACAGTACTATTGAACAGTATGCTATCCAACACATACATGGAATAGTACTATTGAACAGTACGCTATCCAACACATACATGGAACAGTACTATTGAACAGTACGCTATCCAACACATACAGGAACAGTACTATTGAACAGTATGCTATCCAACACATACATGGAACAGTACGCTATCCAACACATACAGGAACAGTACTATTGAACAGTATGCTATCCAACACATACATGGAATAGTACTATTGAACAGTACGCTATCCAACACATACATGGAACAGTACTATTGAACAGTACGCTATCCAACACATACAGGAACAGTACTATTGAACAGTACGCTATCCAACACATACATGGAACAGTACTATTGAACAGTACGCTATCCAACACATACAGGAACAGTACTATTGAACAGTACGCTATCCAACACATACATGGAACAGTACTATTGAACAGTACGCTATCCAACACATACAGGAACAGTACTATTGAACAGTATGCTATCCAACACATACATGGAACAGTACTATTGAACAGTACGCTATCCAACACATACAGGAACAGTACTATTGAACAGTATTCTATCCAACACATACAGGAACAGTACTATTGAACAGTATGCTATCCAACACATACATGGAACAGTACTATTGAACAGTATGCTATCCAACACATACATGGAACAGTACGCTATCCAACACATACAGGAACAGTACTATTGAACAGTATGCTATCCAACACATACAGGAACAGTACTATTGAACAATATGCTATCCAACACATACATGGAACAGTACTATTGAACAGTACGCTATCCAATATATACATGGAACAGTACTATTGAACAATATGCTATCCAACACATACAGGAACAGTACTATTGAACAGTACGCTATCCAACACATACATGGAACAGTACTATTGAACAGTACGCTATCCAACACATACATGGAACAGTACTATTGAACAGTATTCTATCCAACACATACAGGAACAGTACTATTGAACAGTACGCTATCCAACACATACATGGAACAGTACTATTGAACAGTATGCTATCCAATATATACATGGAACAGCACTATTGAACAGTACGCTATCCAACACATACATGGAACAGTACGCTATCCAACACATACATGGAACAGTACTATTGAACAATATGCTATCCAACACATACATGGAACAGTACTATTGAACAATATGCTATCCAACACATACATGGAACAGTACTATTGAACAATATGCTATCCAATACATACATGGAACAGTACTATTTAACAATATGCTATCCAATACATACAGGAACAGTACTATTGGGCAGTATTCTATCCAACACATACAGGAACAGTACTATTGAGCAGTACGCTATCCAACACATACAGGAACAGTACTATTGAGCAGTATTCTATCCAACACATACATGGAACAGTACGCTATCCAACACATACATGGAACAGTACTATTGAACAATATGCTATCCAACACATACATGGAACAGTACTATTGAACAATATGCTATCCAATACATACATGGAACAGTACTATTTAACAATATGCTATCCAATACATACAGGAACAGTACTATTGGGCAGTATTCTATCCAACACATACAGGAACAGTACTATTGAGCAGTACGCTATCCAACACATACAGGAACAGTACTATTGAGCAGTATTCTATCCAACACATACAGGAACAGTACTATTGAACAGTACGCTATCCAACACATACATGGAAGAGTACTATTGAACAGTATGCTATCCAACACATACATGGAACAGTACGCTATCCAACACATACAGGAACAGTACTATTGAGCAGTACGCTATCCAACACATACAGGAACAGTACTATTGAGCAGTATTCTATCCAACACATACAGGAACAGTACTATTGAACAGTACGCTATCCAACACATACATGGAAGAGTACTATTGAACAGTATGCTATCCAACACATACAGGAACAGTACTATTGAACAGTACGCTATCCAACACATACAGGAACAGTACGCTATCCAACACATACGTGGAACAGTACTATTGAACAGTACGCTATCCAACACATACAGGAACAGTACTATTGAACAGTACGCTATCCAACACATACAGGAACAGTACTATTGAACAGTACGCTATCCAACACATACATGGAACAGTACGATTGAACAGTACGCTATCCAACACATACATGGAACAGTACTATTGAGCAGTACGCTATCCAACACATACAGGAACAGTACTATTGAACAGTATTCTATCCAACACATACAGGAACAGTACTATTGAACAGTATTCTATCCAACACATACAGGAACAGTACTATTGAGCAGTACGCTATCCAACACATACGTGGAACAGTACGCTATCCAACACATACAGGAACAGTACTATTGAACAGTATTCTATCCAACACATACAGGAACAGTACTATTGAACAGTATTCTATCCAACACATACAGGAACAGTACTATTGAACAGTACGCTATCCAACACATACAGGAACAGTACTATTGAACAGTATGCTATCCAACACATACATGGAATAGTACTATTGAACAGTACGCTATCCAACATATACATGGAACAGTACGCTATCCAACACATACAGGAACAGTACTATTGAACAGTATTCTATCCAACACATACAGGAACAGTACTATTGAACAGTACGCTATCCAACACATACAGGAACAGTACTATTGAACAGTATGCTATCCAACACATACATGGAATAGTACTATTGAACAGTACGCTATCCAACACATACATGGAACAGTACTATTGAACAGTACGCTATCCAACACATACAGGAACAGTACTATTGAACAGTACGCTATCCAACACATACATGGAACAGTACTATTGAACAGTATGCTATCCAACACATACATGGAACAGTACTATTGAACAGTACGCTATCCAACACATACAGGAACAGTACTATTGAACAGTATTCTATCCAACACATACAGGAACAGTACTATTGAACAGTATGCTATCCAACACATACATGGAACAGTACTATTGAACAGTATGCTATCCAACACATACATGGAACAGTACGCTATCCAACACATACAGGAACAGTACTATTGAACAGTATGCTATCCAACACATACAGGAACAGTACTATTGAACAATATGCTATCCAACACATACATGGAACAGTACTATTGAACAGTACGCTATCCAACACATACATGGAACAGTACTATTGAACAGTACGCTATCCAATATATACATGGAACAGTACTATTGAACAGTACGCTATCCAACACATACATGGAACAGTACTATTGAACAATACGCTATCCAACACATACATGGAACAGTACTATTGAACAATATGCTATCCAATACATACATGGAACAGTACTATTTAACAATATGCTATCCAATACATACAGGAACAGTACTATTGGGCAGTATTCTATCCAACACATACAGGAACAGTACTATTGAGCAGTACGCTATCCAACACATACAGGAACAGTACTATTGAGCAGTATTCTATCCAACACATACAGGAACAGTACTATTGAACAGTACGCTATCCAACACATACATGGAAGAGTACTATTGAACAGTATGCTATCCAACACATACATGGAACAGTACGCTATCCAACACATACAGGAACAGTACTATTGAGCAGTATTCTATCCAACACATACAGGAACAGTACTATTGAACAGTACGCTATCCAACACATACAGGAACAGTACTATTGAACAGTATTCTATCCAACACATACATGGAACAGTACTATTGAACAGTACGCTATCCAACACATACAGGAACAGTACTATTGAGCAGTATTCTATCCAACACATACAGGAACAGTACTATTGAACAGTACGCTATCCAACACATACAGGAACAGTACTATTGAGCAGTATTCTATCCAACACATACAGGAACAGTACTATTGAACAGTACGCTATCCAACACATACATGGAACAGTACTATTGAACAGTATTCTATCCAACACATACATATATTCAGCAAGACACATAATGAAGATAATGTCATGTGGATTCAATATGATCTGGTTTAACCTCAGACTGTGTGCTCGTCTCTTTTCCTTCATTAAGCCCTACTCCCCTACCCCAGATAAAGGGGCCATTGTGCAAGGGGCCAGAGAAGACGGCCACTGAGGTCAGAGGTCAAGAGCTAGCCTTCCCCCAGCCCTTTGGACTCTTGAGGGGAGGAGAGAAACTCCTGTGATCTACAATGCACCAACAACACTTCACGCTCAACTAACCCTCAGACTGAACCAATGGCTTCTGTATTATAGGGGTGGTCTTTGATAGTCTCTGGTTCTACAGGGGCTTATTGGATATAAGAGGGTCCGGACCAATTCAAAATCCACCCGTTTCCTCTCATTTCATCAGTCCTGCCCTGGTACTGAGCTTCTCCAGCTCCTGACTAACTGGTTATCATTAGGCCCTCAGTGAAAGGACCCCTTCAATTAAAGAAGGCTCAGATTTTGGGTGCCTGCAAGTCTGCCTGTTATATACCCTGACATCATATTTTGTCCTAGTCACGGCCCTTCCCTCTGTGAGAGCTCTATAGGACGCAGTAGAAGGGTCCCGGTAGGCAGCCAGGGAGGGGGCGGGGTCATCTGATCTAAGCAGCCAACCACCTGAGGGGGTACCTCTTCCTGTCAGCCATGATGACTACACTGGCCCTGTTAAGGACCCCCTTTACCCCCCAAACCTACCTCCCTTCTTTTCAGAGGAAGAGGAACCAGCGGGGGAGGAAGAGTAAGTGCTGTATACCTCAGCCATTAACTCTGTAATGGAAAAATGCCTCATTTTGCCCATGTGTGGGGTGGTGCACGTTGTGCTGGAATTCCTAAAGCTAGTGTTTTACGAGACGGGCTGACCAAGTCATACAAACAACGCTCGGAAAAATGAGGAAAAACATATTTTAAAAAACAAACAAAAAAAGTTTTCGCAAACACACACAAAAGGGTGTTCACTAATAAAAACCAGTCTCCATTTGAAACACAGGAAGAGTTCACTAAACGGGGTGCAGCGGGGTCTCACACAGCTTCTATTAAATCAGAATAACATCTCTGACTGGGGAAATAATCCATTGTTCTCTGGCGAGACGCGTATGAACTGGGTAAACAAGAGGACATGAAAGAGAACTAAGACGCGCTGATAATTGTAGCCTTATTTCTGAGAAGACTTCCAAAAGACTTATTTCCAAAAGACTTCAAAGGAGCATGGATCTTATTTGCTCAAAGAGGGAACGAGAGAGAGAGAACTATTTCCATTGGAACATGTTTTATGTGGCAGAATTTTCAGTGTGCAACATCTGGCAGCAATATTGTCTGGCAGGGCCTGGTCGTACTGTTCTTTGTTGAACGCAAGCCATGTTCAAATGACCCAACGCCACACATTCTCCCCCCCGCTACTGCTATTAAAACCATAAGCTTTGAATCCCCCTATCCTCCCCTCTAACAACCTGGATGGTTTGAGAGAAAGACAAGACAATCAACTACATAGACAAGAGAGAGGATGTCCACTATGCAGCCATGCTTCTCACGCCTTAGACCTAGGTTCACATGACCTGGCCAGGAAAAACTCTGGACCCGAGCTACAGCCCTAGTGTTCCCTTGCTCCATGGCCTAAAAGAGAAACTGAATATGTGTGATGCATTCCCATCATACCCCTCTGTACTAGTTATGAACCAATGCTTGACTTGATACCATTCGTGTAATCCAGATCACATTGGAACAGAGTTGTCATCTAAACTGTGTTGGATACACCTAGTGAAGAGGACCTGTAGTATGATGCTGACGCGCTCCAGTGTGTGTTACTACAGCGTGCATGTCTTTAAAGCAGGCTGCCTGATAGCATCGGTGAGGAATTTGCACGGCTGGCCGTGTGTGTGAGTCTTTGTTGGTTGAAATGAAAGGGGCCGGGTTCAAAGACGTGCGTATTAAGTGTGCCTCGCCATGGAAATCAATACCAGATGGGACCCAAAACACTCCTCACTTCAAATTCTCTCCCTCCCTCTCCTCTTTCCTGCAAACCCCCCCTTCCCCCACCCATCTCTCATTCTCTCCTCTTCCTTCGTTTTAACCACAAACACAGGCATATCTACACCACACACACACACACACAGAGTATGAAGTCAATACTCCAACTCATGTGAGCATTCAGCCTAACAGAATAAAGTCGAGATAGAGTTTCTAAATACCCTACCTGGGGCGGCAGGCAGCCTAGCGGTTAGAGGCAGGCGGTTAGAGGCAGGCGGCCTAGCGGTTAGAGGGAGGCGGCCTAGCGGTTAGAGGCGGGTAGCGGCCTAGCGGTTAGAGGCGGGTAGCGGCCTAGCGGTTAGAGGCGGGTAGCGGCCTAGCGGTTAGAGGCGGGTAGCGGCCTAGCGGTTAGAGGCGGGTAGCAGCCTAGCGGTTAGAGGAGGCAGCAGCCTAGCGGTTAGAGGCGGGCAGCAGCCTAGCGGTTAGAGGCGGGCAGCAGCCTAGCGGTTAGAGGCGGGCAGCAGCCTAGCGGTTAGAGGCGGGCAGCAGCCTAGCGGTTAGAGGCGGGCAGCAGCCTAGCGGTTAGAGGCGGGCAGCAGCCTAGTGGTTAGAGGCGGGTAGCCTAGTGGTTAGAGGCGGGTAGCCTAGTGGTTAGAGGCGGGTAGCCTAGTGGTTAGAGGCGGGTAGCCTAGTGGTTAGAGTGTTGGGCCAGAAACTGAAAGCTTGCTGGATCGAATCCCTGAGCTGACAAGGTACAAATCTGTTGTTCTGCACCTGAACAAGGCAGTTAACCCACTGTTCCTAGGCTGTCATGGTAAATAAGAATTTGTTCTTAACCGACTTGCCTAGTTAAATAAAGGTTCAATACCAGCTGGGGAGGAGATCTGGGAAACTAATGGAGCTATGAAGACACTTTGTGGGGGGCTGATTTTCTAGTGTGTGTGTGTGTGTGTGTGTGTGTGTGTGTGTGTGTGTGTGTGTGTGTCCTTACCAAGCTGGTCATAACAGTGACCTAGTGTGTGAGATTGTCAGACTGTGTATGCATAAATGTGTGTGTGTCCGTGCATTGAATGTGTGCCGTAGTGTCCCTTCTCCATACCTGTAGTGTCCCTTCTTGCGGAGCTGTTCTTTAAAGTGTCCCAGTGTGAGGCTGTGTGTGTTCATCCGCCTCCGGTAGGGGATCTCCTCACCACAGAAGAAGTAGGTTACCTCTGTCTCACTACCCATGGCTGGAGCAACATGGCAGACTGTTGTCACCTGCTGCAGCCTGTTGGTCTCTCTCAGTCTGAGGGGGAGAGAGGAGAGGTGTGAACACCGACTTACTTTCCCCCATATAAAACAACAAGCATGCTTGGTGGGTAGTAGCCAATAGCTACACAGAAAGAGAGGAGGGGGACCAGGGCAGGAGTAAAGGCTGGTATATGATCTACAATAATTCATTCTAGAAAAGACTGATGGTTGACTAGAGAGTAGATAACATCTGTCTAGAAAGAGGAGAGAGGTGTGTGTGTGTTCTCTGCTCCCCTTCAGCCATGTCCAAGGCTCTGTAGTGTTACTTCAGAAGGAGGACGATAACTAGGGCCTGTTCTCTGGAACTTGACGTGTGTGTGTGTGTGTGTGTGTGTGTGAATGCATATCTTCCTCCCTCCACATATGTAATATCATGTTAGTGAACAGAGGAGGAGGAGCGAGATGAGGAGGAAGATGAGCAGAGAGATGAGGAGGAGGAAGACGAGCAGAGATGAGAGGCGTACTCTTCTGTTTGGAGAGAAGCAGCAGGGCTGGAGCCGGGACCAGGGGTGGGTGCAGGGCTGAGGGGGGACAGCACTGGACAGGGCCCAGGGGGGGATGAGGCTGGACAGGGCCCGCTCTGGACAGGCATAGGGTGGCACTTCTCTCTCTGGAGGCTGGATGTAGAGTGTCTGGTGGGGAGAACAGAAAACAATAGACAAACGTTATTACAGTACACTGTGGTAGTACAGTCTCCAGCATCACACATATACTATCTAACCACAGACAGGTTTCAACACAGTAGGAATCACATTGGTATAGTAAAACAACTGATCAATGCATGGGAGTGTCAATATGTACTCCACTGTCTACAGGGAAAACTAGAACCAACGTTTTAGTGAAAGTATCAACATCTTCCTTGTAGTGTGTCCGGGTCGGGGTGCGGCTCCTACCTCTGTTTGGGGGGTTTGGAGACGGAGGCCTCCTCTAGTCTGCGACAGGCCTCCTCCAGCTGGGACAGGGTGTTGGGCGGGGGCAGGGGGGGCATGGCCGGGTCCTGGATGAAGGGATGGGCGGGCTGGTGGGCACGGAGATGAGCGATGGCACCTCCGCCGCCCCACGTGTGTGTCTGGTTGGACGCCGCTCCGCCGCCATAAGCCTTCTTAGTGCTCTGGGTACTGTTGGGCAAAGATAAAAACAGCCAATCAGCATGGAGAATGGAAGGAAGCGGGAAGAGACAATTGTGGGGAATGTTGGGAAATGTACTTTGCATGCATGTAAAATGGCTTTAGGATGTGATTGTGAAACAAAGTGATGAAAATTGTGTTTAAATGTACTGAGAGGACTACAATAAATAAGTTGCAATGAAAGGAAAACAAGTGAAGGGAAATGTAGTTCTGAGGCATTGGGAGAGGACTACAACAGGAAGTGGAGAGGCTAGACTGCCCTACCTGTGGGGTTTGTGGTGCTTGCCCTGCCGGTCACTCTCCAGGATCCACTGCCACACGTTCTGGGAGCGGTCTGTGCTGTCGCTGGGTAGCTGGAGGGGCACGACCTCACCCCCCTCTGTTGCCCCCTCCTCAGCCCCCGACCGACACCCCCCTCGGGAAAGGGAACTGGAGCGCCCCATGCTGGACTCTGTGGGACTGCTGCCACAGGACGCCATCTCCCTGCCCAGGCTGCGACTGCGTGGGTAAGGGGGACCCCCCT